>NC_135508.1:8102500-8240000 GCF_051989575.1 Stigmatopora nigra | reverse complement strand
CATTAATGTACCCTGCAGCCATGTTGGCAGGTGACCTGCAAAGTATTTTGGAAAAATTGACATTCAAATGTATTGATCTTGAAAGTAAAACACAACTGAACTGCACATGGCGGCAATTACTCACCATGAACATGCGCTTTCACAGGTTCGGGTGTTTCCTTCCCGTTCTGTAAGAATAATGCCTGCATTTTTTAAGATCAGACGGATTCTTTCCCACAGCTGCTGTGCGACTAAGTTTGGGACAGTGTGGACATGGGACACGTTTCCACTTATCTGTCTGTAGGAGGCCAATAAAAGTGACATAAGAGCTGTTGGGTCATTGCTTGCAAAGTTTGAAATATTACTTTCATCCATTTTTTTAAGAAAAATCAGATTCCAAGTATGGTATTGTTGACATTTCGTCATGGCACTTGTTCAGACTTAAATATTGAATTTTAATGAATAAAAAACTGTATCAGTTAGTAAGGAAAGAGAAAAAAAAGGAAGCTGCATGACTCAGGAATTACATAATCGAGCCTAAAGTTGTTAGCATGTGTTGACCAAAGGTAAGTCTGAGTGGTTATTTATTTTTAAATACCTTAAAATATAGTTGTAATTGAATATTTACCCTTAATATTAGTATTCAAAAAATATGTATTAGGAGTTGGAGTTGTATAAGAAAATATATAATACATACATTTATATATAATAAATGATATTCTCATCCAATAATATGTTCTATAAATATTTAAAAATATAAAAACTATGTTTGTTAACACTTCATACAGCAATATTGAAAAACAGGTTTTAAAGGTGCCACATTGTTATTTTCAGTCCATTACATTTTCAACATAATTTGTTTTTAACCGTATTTGAGTCTATTAGTCCCATTTACACATGGACAAATTATTTTTGTCTGCACATAAGACACACATTCTTGTGTACTACGTGTTGATATATTAAAAAAAAAGACGTGGTGCAAATGAACTTCAGACTCTTATCTCTACTATCAACATCACGTAAAACATGCTTCTTTTGGCTCTCTGAATGTTCTAAATGCTAAAAAATTCCTAACGATTAAGTATAATTTTCTTACACTAATGCTATAATTATATATCAAAGAGTCCCTGCAAAATATCATCCCAAATTCTTCAAAAAGTCAGAATTTCAACCCCCAGTTTTTCTTCATCACACGGCATAAAACAGCCCTCATAAACAAAAGCTGATATCCAAAGTAAACATTGATAAATGAAAGAAGTCTTACTATTGTCTTGGATGAAAAATGAAGTTTATTACAAACATTTGACACAGGGCTGTTAGTGGTCACTTAGCAGCTGTTAGATTTATAGAAATAACACTGGCCCATTGGTCACTTCGGTCTAATGACACTCAAAATTCCTATCCGAACCCTTCGTAGTGTGCTTTTCATCACCTTTAGTATTAGTGCTCAGGTTTAGGCCTCCAAATGGAGTAGTGCGCTATAGTTGCACTTTAGTTCGTTTTACATCAGTGGAATGTACTGCGCTTTTTTTTTTTTTAAATAATACATATCAGGAATATTTTGCATCAGCACCATTTTGAATGCCACACCCAAGCGTCAACAACACAAAACAGGGCCGCGTTTGACTTTTAAAATAAACCTGTCAAGTTATTCGGAGATTATTCCCCCGCCCAAAAGGAAATGTTTATCCTTAAGTTGAAAAAGAAATGATCATAAGGCCGTCATATCTTAAATTACAAGACTTAATTCTGTTTGACCGATTAAAATGTAAATAATTTAATATTATTTAAAACAATAGTGGCTGAATGTACAATTAGGAAAAAGTACAGTAATCCCCCATTGTTCGCCGTGTCCCGCAAAAAAAATATAAAAAACGCAAAAGATGAAAAGTCACAAAAAACAGGGTTTTGCTGTAAAAAAAAATATATCGCCAGTAATCCCGTTGTTCCGTGATCGCACAATGAGAAAAAATTGCAAAAAACGCAAAAAATCGCGAAAAAACAGGGTTAAAAAATATCTCGGTAATTCCTTTTTGTTCGCTGTGCCCCCGAAAAATGCGAAAAAATCCACCAAAAACAGGGTTTTGCTGTGAAAATCCTTTGTTGTTCACTTTCAACCGCAAAACAGTGATAGATGAAAGAAAAACCCGCAAAAAACAGGTTTCACTGGTTTTCTGCGTTTTTGTGGTACGCCACCAAAAATGGGAGGAGTACTGCGGAATTTTTTTTCACACCATCCTTTCTTTTCACACGTCATGGTTTTTCGTGGTGTACCACAAAAACTGCAAAAAAAATGGGGGAATTCTCTACTACTCCTATTTGTCAAAACTGTCAAAACATTATATCTTGCATTTTTAAAATCGTTCGCTTTTTTTGCCTTTAAATTAGATTTACAAGAAACCTCCAAATCTAAGACCATAAATCATTAACACCAGATATAAATAATTATAGGCTATTGATCATGAAAATGCCTCTATGGTATCTGAAATATCTATTTGATTCATCATGGTTGCACAATTTAAAGAGTCTTCAAAACTTGAAACTTGGGTTGAATTTAAGTAAACGAGAAATTCTTAATAATTTCAAACTGTGAAACAGGATGAATTTTTAACTCCGTTCAATGACGTATTTCTAACATGAAAATTCTACTCCTCCAACCCAAACATTTTGAAACGTCAAATTGTTTAATTGTACTACATTGTGTTCACATTCCTGCTTGAACGTGATGACCTATTCCATGACCATCCATTCCAGTTGACAGGCATAGACAATCCATTTTTTTCAAACTTTCATTCACCCCTTCCAGTCAAAACGTGATTGGACATCTACCCCTAAAAATGGCAGCCAATGAGTAAATACCAAAAAGAAGCTTCTTGGTTAAAACATATCCAAAATGTCCAATTATCCACAATGGAAACAGTCCTTTTTGTGCAACCTTACTCCTCTCTCTACAATGGCCCCTTTCTACACTACATTCTCACTTAAACCCAGCACTACTTTCTCAGGCTGCATAGTTCCTTAAGGAGGAGGGTGTTGTCTAAGAATGGCACCAGAAGAAAACGTAGACGTGTGTGTAGAGATTGACGGGAAACGGGAAGTCGGGATATGGAAAGGAGAAGCTAGGCAGGGAGGAAGGAGCAATATGAGGATAAAACACAGGAGGTGGGCCATAGGGACAGGACACCAGGATGGTGGACGAGATGAGGAGAAATGCATAATCGGTATAACCAAAGTGAGTAGAACTGCACATTTGAAGTCACCCCGCTAGCACCACCGTAGTTTGGAATGGTAATGATGGGGGTGGGCAGCAGACCTTTTCAGAAAGTTTGTAAACAATAGGTGTCAGGTTGCTTCTGAGTGGCCTGACAAGCCAAAGTCTGGTAGAGAACAAGGTGAAAAATCACCACTTCCTTCTGTTATCGAAATCAACTTCAAGTGCTATAAAATGATAATCATGTCCCAGAAATGAAAACAGTTCCGCTCATGTTATTTTCCAACAAATTTGGCATTCAAATGTGTTTTTCCAGAAGAATGTATACCACTTTTTTTCCAGCAATTCCAGTTGTGATGTCATGATGACTTCTACTTATCCTGCGTTCGCTAATAAATGTTGACAGAATAACAGAACACAACCAAAACAGAAAAATAGCATAAATAGCCTATGGTATAGCATTGCAAAAAAAAAAGATCCATTTAAATCCTTTTAAAACCAATTTTTCGATAGCACTTTGACAAGTTTGCTTCCTATTGACCACCCAGAAGTGCACCATGGTGAAAAAGGTCTATTCTGATTTGCCCAAACAAAGAAAATGAAGACAAATATTTTAACCGCCAACAGAATTTGGTGATCACGCCAATGCTAAAGTCAGCAGATCAAAACCTACACGGACGGGAAAGTGCCTCTAAGACACACTCTGACACAGACACGCTTTCTCTCGAGCACACGCATAGGACAAACAAATTCTCTATTAAGGTGAAAAACAGTTTCTATTATCTTCATATTGAGCATCTTCATTACCTTCATCCAATCGGTGGCATGTATGCAATACAATATATGTGCATCCTCACGACAGAGTCACTCAGAGACATCCTTCTTTTTTTTAAAACCGTCTCTAGTTGCTAGGCAACGGCAGGCTCCGGGATCCCAAAGTTTGTGACGTCGTTTTCCATGGCGGTCCTGAATGGATGATGTCTGGCGCTGTGTTTTTACACTGAAACCACGGGACGGTGGGCGGGCCTAACATTACCTGCTACGGGGAGTCTGAGAACGCCCATTGTCTGCGTCATTGTCTGTCGAGCGCGTTGCGTGCTACCCAGCCTTCGGCCGCCGGCGAGTCGCTATTAGCTGGGCGGTACACCAGACTCTGACCCTGTTGGTTGGAGGCCAGAATTTGAACCTTCTCGCCGCGGAAAACGCAGATCTCGTCTTCGCGTACGGCCACAAAATCCTGAAGTACCAGCACCAACTCCTAACAGAAGATAAAGTCATGAGCTCAGAGTCAAGGGTGATGACAAATAAAAAGTGCTTCATAAATGCAGTAAAAAGTTCATTAAAATGGTTCAAGTTTTCCTTGTCAGGGACCAATACCATCCTGGTAACAACCTTTTCCAGCTGCTGCCCTCTGGCAGACGCTACAGGTCTTGCAAAGCACGGACAAATAGACTTAAGAACAATATTTTAGAAATCTGTGCAATATTTTAGAATTCACCTAGCCGGGATCTGACTTTTTATACCTTTATACTACTAATTATGTTTATTTGTAATTATAATTTTTTATATTTTTAAAAAAAAAAATTTAATGGGGAAAACATACTTTGGAAACCACCAATTTCATTATACACAGCTGTGTATGATGACAATACTAAAGGCTTTTGATTTGATTGATTGACAAACAACTGACTGATTTAAATTTTCAAACACTACAACTAAACTACCAACCATTACATTTCCAGTATTTAGGAAGAACTTTCAATGTAATATTACTCAACTCAATCCTTAGGTCAAGTATCATTTTACATACAAATACATATACCAACATCCTTTTTTTTTATTGAAATGGGAGGAGAGCCACAAGGCCTTGTGCAGAATGTGGTGAAAGCTTTAAATAAAATAATAGCGCTCAATTTTGCAGCATATTAGTGTCTCCGCCAATCAAAAAAAATCAAACTTCTGCCATTGGATTCACTGGCTCTTTTAATTCTTGTAGAACTGATACATGTGTTGATTCCCACCTGGGCGTCCTGATCGCTGTCTGGCAATGACTGAGGGGCGTGGCCATTAGGTGTGGGCGGGGCTGAAGGTGATCGCCCTGACGACAGTGGGCGTGTTACCACGATCCCACTTTCCTTTTTCTGGTACTCTATAGGAGACTGGAGCGCTATTGAGCAGAAGTGCATTTCAATCAAACTCCTGAAAAGATGCGCACGGTCGGGCGCTTCACTTACCGGACAGGAAGTTGTTCTGAGCATCCAGCAGGGCGGCAATGTTTTCCACCCAAGTGGTTTTGATACTAGTGGACGACGCCTGCAGCGTGAAGCGCTCCGCCGAACCGCGAGACCACAACATGAACTTGCAGGGGTCTCCTTCCACGTTTTCCTGCATGGCCAAGTAACTCACCTTGAAGACACAAGTAGGATGGGAAAAAAATAAATTCACTGGACTTACAAACAAACTTCCAAACTTTAAGGCTAACTTGTCTAACCTTGATGCTATTCTTGAACTGATATCCTGGATTGTTGGAGCCTTTGCGCAGGAGTTCGCTGAAGATGATGATCTGCTCAAACAGGAAAACCAGACGTTCTTTGCTTCGGGATAGAACTCCGCCATCCTGCTCCCACACGCAGAAGGTCTCCTGCTGCAGCAGCTTACCCTGTGAGATTAGCTTCCCCTAGAGACAGATGCACAACTCTTGTGAACCAAATGGATGGATAATCGACATTGTTACATCGCATCCCAATCTGATTTAAAAAAAAATCATTTTTGACTAAGGAGACATGCTAGCAAAGTTCTCGTCTTCATTTTAATTGTCTATAGTGAGTGCAGATTGATTTAGTGGTGAATGAAGGAAGATATTGGTCCTCAACAGTGTTGCAGTCAGCATTTGATAGCTAGTGTAAACTCAATTTTCTTGATTTTTGTTCACGGCACCTCGACTCTTGCTTATTCACATTCTGGAGGTCTTTTGGAGGTGATTGAGCAGTTTTCCTTGTAACAGCCTACCTCGTAACCCTGCAAGCGGCCAAGGTTCATCATATCATTGCAGCGTTTCGGAACCAGCGACATCAGCTCCAGGGCTTTCTACATAAAAATCGACAAAATCGTTGGTGACGAAAATGTCTTCTACAGTGGACACTACACAACCCCTCAAAAACCAACCTCGATCTCTTCGCAGTCCAAACCAGCTTTGGATGTGTACTTCAAGAAATCCTGAAAAACACACATATGATCTTAAAATAAGGAAAATATCTATAAATGCATACAAATGTCATGTGACTAACCTTCAACAGGAGCTGATACTTTGTGATCCTCTGGATGGGCTTGATGAGGTAATCACTGATAGACATCCTGCAGCTGATCTCATGCTGGATCTCCTGCACACACGATGAATAAATATGTACACTAATACTTTGAAATACGAGTGCCCTGACATATGAGCAATTTCAGATACAGGTAAAATTTCAAGCAAATATTTGCCTTGAGATACGAGACAATTTTTGATATACGAGCATACAGCCAATATCCTGTTTTTGGTGTTTTTTCAGAGGTTTGGAACAAATTAATTTTGTTTTTAGTTAATTTCTATGGGAAACGTTGAATTGAGATAGGAGTAAATCGACATACGAAGTCAGTCCTGGAACACATTGAGCTCGTATCTCAAGGTACATGTGTATGTTATTAATCTACAGGTGTACAAATTTAATTTGACCAAGATGGGGAATCTCTGACTTGAAGGAAGTGCACAAGCCAAAAGTTTTACCTCAAAGAAGGTCTCGTACTCAATGACGATGTACTCTGACCGCGGTTTATTTTGACAGTAGACCACGTACATGTGGAGTCGACGTTCCTGCATCGCAGAAACACATGCGTGTAAAAAGTCAATTTTCAAAACTCATGCAAATGTTTCCTTCACCACGTAAATGCAACTCACGTGTCTGATGAACAGGTCGGCCAGAAGGTCGTGATTTTGAACACAACGCTCCAATTCCACCAAGAAGAAGCTAGAAGACAATACAAGAGTTCAAATATGTGCATTGTGCTTTCATTCCAAAACTAGAAGGCAAATCATATATTTAGCAATGTTAACCACATTTTTTTAGCTATTGTGATGGCGTATTTTGCTGTGCTAGTTTACTCCCAGAGTAGATCGTCATTTCAATTCAAAGTTAAATAATGACAAAAAAAATATCAAAATGAGATGGTCCATTTTTCTGTATAAGTTTGCCTCCAATTTTGGAATCAGTGACTTATTGTACACTCACTCGCGATGCCAGTCATAAATCTGTTGGATATTGCCAAAAACAATCTTGTCCTTTCCTCTCATGTCTTCTGGGATCCCTCTGACATCCAACCTTGACATAAAGCCCTGTCACACACACACACACACACACAAGTACATTATTGCCATGCCTTCTATTCATTGTAAAATGTCACTGTGCAAATTTAGCGGCTGACCTCAACAATGACTCCCAAGTCCTTCACGTAGTCCTTTTCTGATTGAATCATCTCGTTTACCACAAACCTAAACAGAGAGGCATTCAGTTTAATTTTGGAGTACTGAATTCATCCTTGTTCAAAAGCACAATGGACTCACATGCGTCCTCTCATAGCTTTGTTTTGATGCTCACTGTCCGACTCATTGGAACTTTGGTCCGAGTCCAGTGCCTGCAAGACAACAAGAGTTAGAAAATAGAAAAACATAGCAAAGTGGTTAAAAAAATTATAAAGTGGTTATTTAATGTTACCCTAGTGTTGTTGGGATCTTTAATGATTTGCATGGGCGGTGGTAAAGGGGTGTGACTTTCTTCTTCTGGCTCTTCTTCTCCTCCACTTTGGCCTGCATCTTCCTTTTTCGCTTTCTGCCAATAGAAAACCCAGTCATATAATTCTTTTTTCCGCATTGGAATTGGAAAAACTGACAAAAAAAAGTTGTTGTTTTTTAACCATCCAGGCCACATATTTGATTTAAAATAGTTCCATTCCTCACTCATAGCAAGAGAAGCCCAACCTATTTAGACTGTGATTCCCCCAATAAAACTAGATTGCTCATCTATCTGATGGCAAACTAATTTAAATTCACAGCAAAAGAACAAAGAGTGTCACAAGGCTCGGATGCCCCTGATTGGTCAATGGCACTAAAAACCGGAAACCAGAAACTATAGCAAAACCATTTAGGGTATTTGTACAAGACAGCATAATCTTTCTTTTATCCTTCTTGATGCAGAAAGGATGAAACATTACTCACTCCATAACAATAAAAATAACTCACTTACGGTCATTTTAATGAGTATTTTTTACTAGGTACTATCCAAATTCATAGAGCATTACAAATCATGCATGTTAAACACAATCCTGTTCTTAAAAGAGTGATTCATTTTACACGTAATCAAAACTGAAATTGAGAAACAACTTTAGTGAGCAACCTTGGCGGTAAACCAGTCTGGAAATTTCCACCACTATGTATTATGTAATATTAGACCGGGAAGTGTACGTTTACTGTAAGTCTCTGTTGTAGGGCGTGGACCCAGAAAATGAATACTAGTCTGATACTGATAGAACAAATAAAAACATTCTAAAACTGACTTAGACCGTATTGAAACGAAAAAAAACAAACCTTGAATTATATTTATGAATTGTTTAATAAATAAGCCAAGTACATATAATAAACAGATTTTTGTATTATATACTGCAACTTGCTTATATGTGTTTGTTCCTACCATTGTTGAATTTCCCGTGAGAGGAATGGTCACTTCTGTCCGATTGTCCCGCCTCCGATTGCGGATCGGAGCTTTCTTCTGTCCATCAGCTTTTCCTTGACTCAGCCGTCTAACTGGACTGGTCAACCAGCGCTGTGAAGACATACGTGTTACCTTCAGGTTTGGCATTATGATTATAGGATAAAGCTAGTTGAACAACCAAGGTATTCATCCAGGTTGTTTTTTTCTCTCAAATCATTTGTTAGCCATCTGCAAATTGTCATTTTAAGATCATTGTGAAATGATACTCTAGTTCACGTGTCAAAGGGTCGGCCCAGGGGCCAAATTTGGCCTGCTCTATCATTTTGTGTGGCCTAGGAAAGTAAATCATGAGTACCGACTATCTGATCTAGGATCAAATTAAAATGAAGAGTATAGATGCATATTAAATGTCCAGATTTTTCCCGTTTTTAATCAAAAATTTTGATTTTTAAATCCATTTTATCTGTGTTTTTAGTTCAAAAATCATGTTGTAAAATCTAAACATATATAAAAAAGCTAAAATAAACATTGTTTTAGATATGTAAAAAAGTGAATATTCAGGGCTTTTAACCCAGTTATTTTAATCCATTCATTAAAAAAATCTAAATATTATATCTAAAATGGGTTAAAGCGGCCCGCAGATGAACTGTGCTTTTACAATGAATCAAGTAGACTGAGAACGACTTATCTACTGAGTTACTAGAGTGTGACTGGTATCACCAAAACTGAGCCCAATTGCTCATTTACCTTCAATGTGTTTCCTGTCCCCGAGCCACTACGTTTCGGTGCTGGTGAACTGGCAGCGACCCCCGGAGCTCCACCCACACTGGAGACAACAGTGGATGTCCCACCTGAAATTGAAGGCAGAGTTAGAGCAACATAAGTATAGGCTGCGGGTGGAAGTCAGTCACATTTGCTGGAAGCCATACATTTACATAATTACCTTGAAATATACCTTATTAAAAAAAATGCTCTCCCCTTCACTGTTTGATTTGAAGTCTCGTTCATGGTGGTTTGGCAACAGTAACCGTTACGTCCACCATTTACAGGACCAAACATAACTATGCCATTTTATGTAAATATAAACTTGGCTGTAACGGTGTATGTAATCCAAAATGCGATAAGTCTCAGTTCTTCCCTCATTTTAAGTCCCAAGTTATTTTGGCCAAAATCAAGTCTAGTCATGATTTGGATGAAGCAAGTCATAAATCAAGTTGAGTCATCATCCTCATATTTTTAATGGCTCCAAAACCCATCTCT
This sequence comes from Stigmatopora nigra, assembly GCF_051989575.1. Classification (NCBI taxonomy): domain Eukaryota; kingdom Metazoa; phylum Chordata; class Actinopteri; order Syngnathiformes; family Syngnathidae; genus Stigmatopora; species Stigmatopora nigra. The sequence continues at coordinate 8,229,806 of NC_135508.1, read as the reverse complement.
ATAGTATTTGTGAGCTGAACTTGTAATTGAATATCTTTGGGCGTTTTACACTGATGGAACAAATATATAAAAACTCGAGCTGTCAAGCTTGAAAGTTGTCATGATATTAACAATAAAAAGAATTGAAAGCCTAACTCTTAGTAGATAAGATCATGTTGTCCCACAACAAGTTCAATGTATTTTATTGTTGGACTTTAGAACAAAAATTCTGAAACTAGTGCATTTCTGAATTAGAACCATGTGCACTCTGAATATTTACGCCTTTACTTTGGATCCATATTTTGATCCAAAAATAAATATCTAAAAGTCTCATCCTGGTTCAGAGATGATGCGACACTTTTTCCTTTGCTTTCAATGGGCATTTTTCCGACCAAACAAGCAGTTGAGAATATAAAATATTTTTGATCATTTTTTTCGGACTTGTTCCTACTGTATATTATCCTATAAAATCCATAGCTTTAGAAACAATTCATGTTTTTATCCACCCTGGAGCCAAGTGTCTTAAAAAGAAAAACCTTGAGATTTGTCAAGCAACAGAAAGTCTTAGTCATAGATTTTACCCAATAGTACAATCCACAGTCTTTAAATTGGCAAGATAGAAATGACTCAAATAAACTCGGGTGACTCATTCCCCACACCTCTCAAGAACGAATACAGTAGTAATTTGTAATACATCTTACTTGGCGTGGGTTGAACATGCAGAGCAGCCGTCTCCGGTGTTAATGGTCCAGAATCTGCCGGCACAAAGACACACAGATGTATACACTTGGAGTGCAAAGAAGTGGGAAGACTATTTATCATCAGACAAAGCCAATATCTCTCAACAACTTGCGTTTTGTGTGAGACCATCATGTAAATTAACCTAATTAATTCCACCTAATTGGTCAGAAAAGCACAAATTAGGACAAATTATCTTTCATTAGTCTTCCAGGAAGAAAGCCACTTCACAAAAAAAGGATCATAATCCCTTTTCTAAATACAGGTTACACAATGAAGAAATGTCACATGGCTTTTTGAATATAACAAATTTGCTGTCACCTCATTACAAACTCAATGCATAAGCAATTATGTTTACACTGCAGAGAAAAATGAGTATTAAATATACACTGCAAAGGGAAAATATTCAATCCTTAGTGCAATAAAACTTATATTTCAAGGTCTCAGAGGTCATTCGGAAACAGATGTGCTAAATCTTGCAATATTGCTCCCACAAAAATTTCAAAATGGCAAGTAAATATCTGATTGTCTAAAAAAAAGGAGAATAAAAAGTGACCTACATTACCCATACATCAGGTGTGCGCGTGACATTGCTTCTCACACACACACACACAAGAAACCTGTGTGTCCAGTTAAACATGTCTCAAACATTCCTGCTTCAGATCCACACTCTACCTTTCACAATCAATGTTTAACCACCCCCCACCAAAAAAAAAAGCTCCAACATCAGACCCACCTCGTTCGTCCTGGCATGTAATCCACCCCCAAACCATAGAACAATCCCAGCATGCACTAGTGCGGCTCCACATGCTTCAATGTGCATCCATTTGGGACAGCGAAGAGTTCCAGAGAAACTATACACAGTTGTTATGAACAGCAGGACCCAAGTCCAAAGCAGGAATCAGTCGGGGGCGGGGCTAAGATAAAGAGGCTGGATTCTATCGATGAGTTTTTTTCCTCATTAAAGATTTCCGGTTGGTTGTTTAGGGCGGAAAAGACCAATAAAGTACTTTGGATGGCTGATTGATGATCATGTCAAAATTTGAAATGGATGTAATCGATGAATTTCATTCAGCGCAGTGGTACTGGAGCCGAACCCACCTGACTTCAGGTTAGAGGCGGGCTAAACATTGAAATAAATCGCCAGCCAATCCCAGGTAAAAAAAGGGTTGACACCTTTGCAATGAGGACTATATAAAGAAAAGGGAAGTAGAAACGTGTCAGTGTGTTTAAAAAATATTCTATAAAACATTAAAAACACATACTGCTGCAATTCCTTATTCGCTAAATAGTTAACATTTAAACTGAAATCTCTGCTTAGTATTATCAGTGACAGAGCAAAGTCCCTCTACATTTCTTTACATATTGAAAACATTTAAAATAAAGCGATCCAACATATTATCAAATGTATTTTGACAAATTAACAAAGAAAATCATGTGGCCAATTTTATACAATAAAACTTACTTAAGGTTGATCAGTTATTTTGACTTTTTTTTAACTTTTCAAATGAATTTCCTTTTTTTCCAATGACCACAAACTCTGCTGGTCAAAATGGATCTATTGCCGTCAATGGCAACCAGAATTTATTCTATTTGTCACAATTTGAGGCTTTTTCCTCCATACATGTAACGTTCACGTAAAGCTATCAGATCCTAACAAACCCTGATGAATCTTACATGGTGAGCTACCCTAAAATATATTCAGGACACGGACAGACAGGAAAGGACCAAAATACACGCCGTCTTGACGAGAATGTCTCAACGGGAAGTGAAAGTACGAGCAATTGGAGGGAAATGGGTGTGGGGGTGAAAAGACACTCACTCACCCTTCCCAGAGCTCGTGACTGAGGATGAACTGGAGGCACTGAAAGAGGTGGTGGTGATACAGGAGGGGGTGTTGCCCGAAGAGGCAGGGGAAGCCGGGACCAGCGTTTCCATGTCGGCGGCGCTGTGAGAGTGTGACAGGCAGAGGGCGCTCATCGGCAACAAGCCCTCCTGGTGGGAAAAACGATGGCAATTAGCACTGATTGGACTCACAGTCCCTTGGATGTTGTCGTGTCGTTCACTCTTCTTACCTGTTGTGGAGTTTGATCGGTTGTTCTGGCCAAACACCAGCCGGGTCGCTCGGCTGAGCGTTCCACCAGTTCCACCGTCTGACCGCAGCGGACACTCAGCTCCCCAGGTAAAGCGGAAGAGAAATCTAGCAAGACCACCACTAACTCGCAGCCTCCTGACAGCTGGACACACACAGAAACAATGCAATTAGATGATGTGTAATGTCCATCTGGTGCTGACTACAACAGAAAGAATGGCGCTTTTCTCCGATGGAAGGCCCAACTTTTAATCCTTCTACTTTCATTTGTTTAACAGAGGATCAGAATTAGGCAAAAAAATAATTTTATATGTAATTTTGAGTATTAGCTCATAGGGTGTCTTTAATGGGAATAAATGTCCATCACATCTGTCCCCGCCAATGCCAGTGAAACATGATCGCTTAATGCCAGGCTTTCCAGTTGTCATGGATTTCCATATAGTATATACTATTCTAATATTAAGGTTCTTATAGGAGCCATTTTTAATGATTTTTCATCAGTGGGTTCCACTTGAGCCGCAAACCGTAGTTTGGAGACCCCTGCTCTAGAGTCCAGGCCACATGGTAGCTGTTAATTTCAATTTAATTATTTATTTCTTAACTTACATACACATCAAGTCTTAATTTGTTTTTCTCTCCGTGATGTACACAGACTCACTGCTTACAAAGTAGCACTTTGATGCAGCCATATCATCACAATATCTATATCAATCTATATATGTATGTATGCCACTGAATACACTCCTAACCAGTTTGTGGAGAAAACCTTCTTTGTGAAATCATCTCTCATTCCAAGTTCCAAATCTGCTTAGCATCATGCCAAAAAGAGACTCCATCTGGGCTCTTTTATAGTGTCAGTGGTAAAAAAAAAAAATGCAGAGGGCCTTTTACCGACTGAATTGCTCTAAACACAACTAACAGCCATTGTATTTCAAAGAAATCGCTTGTATATAGTCAAAGAGAAATGAACCCTACCTTAGCAGAAGAGCCACGAGACAAAGTTTTCCCCGAGTTAAAGCATCAAGGGAGGAAACCCCCTCTCACTCAAGCAGACGCACACACCCAGCTGCAGTTGTGGTGAGGTCATTCAACACACGCCTATCATACACAGCTCTTATGAGCGAGGGATACCTTGTCGCTGTCTGCGGTGTTCTGGGATGTTCGGGAAGCGATGGAGACCGTGTCGGGCTGACTGCTGGCGTCGCCCAAGCTGTCGGCATCCTCGCTAGTCTCTCTGTCAAAAGGATAAAGGACAAAGTGTTGTGTTGAGTGGCCGCAAAGGCAATGCAATTAGTCTAACACGTGAATTCTGACCTGCGTGAGATGCTACGTTGCCTTCCAAGAGTGAGATTGGGAGTTTTGGGAAGTGGGATGGGCTCCCTCAATGCACCCCGGAGATGGCCCCGCCTCTCCTGGATCACCTGTCGAATGCTACGGACCCATTCCTGCTTCAGCTCCAAGGATGATGCCTGGTGGCAGGTTGAAAATCAAAGTGGGACCACAAGTGGGAAACTCAACCAACGTACTGATTCCTTTACCTTCAGAACTGTCTTGTTATCCGAAGTTGGCGTCCTGCCAACCCAAAGCGCAAATTTACAAGGATCTCCTTCAATGTGTTCTGTCACACCCAGTTCGGAAGTCTGACAGGGAGGGACAAAATGGAGTCATTAGCCGAAGACTAATCTGTTCGTGTCTCCGCCGTATGCCTGCGTAATGGAAAGTGAGTGGTACCCTTAAGCGACTCTTGTAAATGTACTTGGTCCGCCCTGATGAATCTTTCATTTCCTTGCTAAAGATAAGTGACAGCTCAAAGAGGAAGAGGTGTCGATCACGTCCTTTCCTGATGAGAGACTTTGGTTCCCAAACGAGAAAGGAGTCCTGCAGCAAGAGCTCACCTTGCACCTCTAGACCCTCTTCAAGACCTGGAAATGACATAGCATTATTTCTTTTTTTTTTATTTATAGACTCGAGTAAAAGACTCAGCCATTTACTAAGAAAAACACGTAATCAGTCATTACTTTTGTAAGTTTTAAATACCTATTTTCATAAAAAAAGTAATAATAATTAGTGGTGTATCGTTACCATCACCAATTTCCACTCAACAAGGTCAAATTTTAAACTGGCGATGTAAGCCAAACATAATTTTGATGGCATGAAATTTTAAGGAGTCATTCAATGTAGCATTAGAGAGAAAATGAATATAAATATAATGATATCAAAATTGAACTATGACATGGTTCAAATCAAAATGAACCTTTTAATTATACATTATACTATTACAAGATTGAAATTGTGAAACAGTCATTTTGTTGCTTATTTTTCTCTAACATGAACCAGAAGTTTGGTTTCTAGGGCATCAACTTTTGGCAACGTAAAGTCTGTGTGAGCAAAACATTTTTTTGGTGTAAATTGAAGTCATATTTGGTGAAAAGTCATAAAATTTTGCGATTAAAAAAATTAGTTGTTCAAGCTCTGCAGACATTAACTTTTGGTGACGTTAGGTCAGCATGAAAAATTCAATTTTGGAATAATTTTGGACATTTATATGATTCCTGCAGATCCAACATTGATGAGAATGACTATTCTTAATATAGGCAACATCGTTTTAGATTAAAAAATTCTCAGATGGTGGTGTCCCTTGCTATTAATTCCATGCAAAAACTGTGCTGCAGCTCAAAAAATCTTGGAAAAGACTGCATTAGTTAAGCCTTTTCTGCCAAAAGCAAGAACCTAAGAAGAAAAGAAGTCTTGAATAGAAACACTGTCACCTTCTAGCATGCTAACATGCATGGCATCGTTAGCTCTCTTGGGAACACTCAGCATTACGTCCAGGCCTTCCTTGATCTCGCCTTTTCCTTCTTCGCAGCACGCCAACAACTCCTACAGACATGCACATGCACAAAATGAAGCCAGTGGTTGGGACCACGCCCACTTTGGGTCACCAGCTCACTTTTAGCAGCAGTTGGTACTTTGTGATCCTTTGAACAGGTTTGATGAGAGCTGATGAGATGGAGTTAGTGAGTCCATGTCTTCGCTGGACTTCCTGTAAACGCAATAAAATTGGATTGTCAAGCAGTTGGATCACGATATGGATATTTGTATGTATTACAATTATTAGTTTTAAATATATTACCTCAAAAAAGCCAGCACCATGCTGTTGGATCAATAAACTAGAGTCTGGCTTATTCCTGCAATAGGTCACGTACATGTGGAACTTATCAGCCTGAGAGAAGTAACACAAACACATTGAAGGGTGGGACTGATGACGCAATTTGTTGTTTTCCTTTTTTTTTTTTTTTTTTTGGACAAGTAAATTTGGTTACCCAGGTGACAAAACAATGTCCCACATCTTCTGGAAGTTGTTCGTAGTTCTCCAGCTCCTTCAGGAAAATGCTAGGAACAGATATGGTGCTGTCATTGCAATCCATTAAACTTTTATATAGATTTTTTACCTGTTATGGAACTCGTAGATATCCTGGATATTCCCGAATACTACTTCGTCTCGGTTGCTAAGACCAGATGGGACATCTTCAGAGCCACTCGTCATCTCCCACATGTATGTCTGCAGAATTTCATGTCACAGGATAAATAAAGGGTGTGTATTCATTATCATATGACATAAATCCAGTGATGGAAAGTGCAAATATTTCATTATTACTGTACACAAAAAGATGTTTCTTGTACTATACTTAAGTATTTAGTTCCGATTAAATATTAATATAATTTATTATTAGATATCTGACTTTTTTAGAATGAGTTAGTCGACCAATGAAGGTCAGAGAATAGTTTTATAAATGGTATAATGTCGTTTGTGCCAAGTAATATGCATCAAAATAAACAATATAATGACTAATGCAGTTTTTTCTTTCAGTTGCTAACATCAACTTTGGACTCGACGGGGGGTACTTGTGAAATGATCTTGAATTCAATTTATGCTGGTAGAACACTGTGCACTTTGGTCATCACTGGATAAAACAGGTATTGTTGTGACATTAAACTTTGTGATACCTCAATGCATTCTTGAAGGTCTCGGACGTAGACCCTCTCCGTCTGAAGCAGCTCTGCCATTATGTACCTACGGCACAAAATCCTTTAAGTGGGCCTTCAGCACATGAGGGAAAAAGTTCTTTGACTTTTTTTTTTTTTACATTGCGTGACATCTCAAAGATTCAAATGCAAATTTGAATTCTGGACGCAGATTAATTCACAATGAATACAACTTAATTGCATTATTATTTAGGAAAAGAAACCCATAAATGATGGTAAACTTACCGTATTTTCACGACTATAAGGCGCACTTAAAAGTCCTAAATTTTCTCCAAAATAGACAGTGCGCCTTATAATCCAGAGCGCCTTATATATGGAAAAAACAGAAAACCAAAAACGAAAAACCACCACTGTCGGATATTAAAAAAAACAAAAACGCCTGAACTGAAACAATACTGATAAATATGCAGATGCCATCTTAGTTTACAGCATCTTCCATCATATAGCTCCTCCCCCACTGCACTTAAAAGTCTTAAATTTTCTCCAAAATAGACAGTACGCCTTATAATACAGTGTGCCTTATAATACAGTGCGCCTTATAATACAGTGCGCCTTATAATACAGTGAGCCTTATAATACAGTGCGCCTTATAATACAGTGCGCCTTATAATACAGTGAGCCTTATAATACAGTGCGCCTTATATATGGAACAAATGACATTCATTGAGGGTGCGCCTTATAATGCGGTGCGCCTTATAGTCGTGAAAATACGGTAGTATAATTTGAGAATCACGTTCAATACTTACTCTTTTTTGCGGGCTGAACGTCTCTTTTCATCGCTGACCTGGTGGCTGGGGTCTGACAGGTTGACCTCAGGATCTGAGTCTGAAAGACTGTTGGGAATCAACTCCAATTCCAAATCCTTGGTGTCCTAATAGGGAAAATTGTGTTTAGGTTCTTTTCCATTGCACTTTTATTTTTGATCAAACAAGTTTGGCACTCTTTTCAATTAAAAAAGCGTACCTGAGGGCAACCTCCCAACGCCGTTTCCAGCAAGTGGCGGTACTGACCCATCCTGACAGTGAAGTCTCGATACCTTTTATCCACGGCGGAAACACATCGGCGTAGCTCTATGCGGTGGGTGTGACCTTTCGTTAGCATGCTCTCGGCCAATTGGACGAGCAAGTGAACTTTTTCCTGGGTATGCTGACAGACAGGTGAAGCAAAGATTGCATAATTTGTACAAAAACATGTTCAAGGCAACTCAACTGTATGCTTATTCTATAGCAAAAGAGGTTTGAAAAAAATCCTGTATGAAGTTGAACACTTCAAATGGCTAAGGAAAGTGCTAGAAAATCAAAAATAGTTTGCTAGTGTCTTGGACACTCTTACCTTTGCCGAAACACAAAATTGTCGGTGTTGATTGAGCAAATCCTGCGTTTCTGCCCCGGTAGTCCCTGGTGATGTGTGCGTGGCAAGGTAATGGTCTCCTGATTGAGCTAACCAATCCAGAGCCTGCATGGAAAATACAAGTTCAAGATCAAGTATTAATGTTAATGCATGCCTTCTGAAAGACTACCAATTGATGCCCCTGAAAAAAAATGGTGTAACATTTTGGGGGACACTCAGCTGGATCGGGCTACTGTTTCAAGCACCACATTAGTGATCCCTTAACACAAACTTTTGAATCTAATGTCGTTTTCTGGGGTCACTATTGGAAAATCATCAAATTTGAGGGTGAAATCATGTAATTAAGGCTATCTTTGTCAAATGTTAAAAAGCTTAAGTTTCCCCTGAACAATCTGTGCTAGTTATGAATAATATATTACAGGGCAACAATTGCTTTTTTGCTTCTTTTTTTTAAATAATGTTCTTTATTTTTCCACAATACCTGCTGTGCATGGTTTTGGAACATGACATACTGCTGACACTGGTCCAGTCTGCGTTTCTTTAACGTCCAAAAGTGAAGAACTCTATTTTCTCTCTGTAGCAGCTCACTCAGAATACCTTCACACATAAACACATACACAAAAACACGCCAATATTCAATCATGATCACTTCCTCATCCCTTGGGTCTGCCCAACATATTTGACTCCTCAAGTCATGTGTTTTATATCATCACCTTTGACTTGTTGCTCTGGTACCCGCGAATGCCCAGTGACCTCGGTGACCCCTTGAACGTTGACATTGTGACCAGAGATGTTCGCCATGGTAACACTGTTGCGGTGGATGTACTTGAGGAAAACCTCAGCGTTCCGTCTTGCAAGTGTGCATGCCTGTGACCACATAGACAAGATTGTGATGGATGTTTCATTAGTACGTCTCGACCCCAAAGTTCGGGTAACCCCAGTTGAAGAACAAGTCGTTTACACAACACCTTGAGAAAGGCCTCCTTCTGCTCCATGTGTTTGTTAATGAGGGGCAAGAGATGCTCGGGCTGCCTTTCCCCACCCCCGCACCAGTCTTCCTCCCTTCGGTACTCCTGTTCTAGACTCTCCAGCACTCCGCATACCTGCATTAAAAGAGCACACGCTGTTCAATGTGGGGGAGAAAGACAAGGACATAATTTAGGATTACCCCTCAACCGCAACATTGAAACACTCCAATGCCCCCCGCCCCCTTCGACTACGCTTCCAATGAAATGCACTCAAACGTTCTCAGAGACAACGAATTTTATTGTGCTCACACATGCAAGCTAAATGCTTCACTGACAATTTCACGCACAATTAATAAAATCATTTATCTGTTCATTTAGTATGGTGGAGACACAATATCGATCAAAATGTAGTGTTTTATCATACACACAAAACAATATTTAGAAACTGACTATGATTCTAGACCAGACATTGGCAAACTACGGCCGGCGGGCCACATACGGCCTGTTAGGCTTTTTAATCCGGCCCGCCGACGTCGTCCAAATAATGTATTTTTTTTTTAAATTGCCCAAGATTATTTGTTTTTCGTGTTTTACAGCCCCTCTATCATTTTTTAAATTACATTTTAATATTTCTTAATACATTCCTTTTGACTTTACTTTGTACTTTATACTTTTTACTTTAATGATGAGTGATGAGTATGTTAATACTTTAGTCCTTTTTTTCTGTTTATGTTTCATATGTACTGTTAACGGATGCACTTTTTTATATGTATCGTATCTTGAGTATCCTGAGAAAGATCACTTGCATCTCCAACAAGTATTTGTATTTTGTTACTTGCCATCACTGATGGAAGAACAATATTCTGCTTACCTGTTGTGATGTTCTGTAGAAAGCGGCAGATGCATTGACCAGTTTGAGTCGGTCCTCAATCCGCAGCATGAGAGTCTGCCAATGCAGTGCCACTGTTTGTGCGCAGGACCTCACTGCATCTGGATCGTAGTGGCCTGACCTAAACAGTGCTCAATGTTACAGGTAAAATTGACACAGCGGACAAAAAACTGAATATGGAGGCCAATTTGGGGCCTAAATCTGTGATGGAAATTGGTTCCAATTTTTGGTGAGCTCATGTAGTGCTTTTCCCACGTGTACCAACTTTTTTACACTCAATTTTTCCATTCACACTCAAAGATTTGATTGACTTTGGCCATTGTAACGTCATTTTATGGATGGAATTTGATCCCTCTCTTTTGGAAATTGTGGTAAATTAATCCCTGTATTGGGAATTCCCACAATGAAACCAAAACCTCCATAACTTAACATATAATATGTTCAAGGTCAAACCTGACTAGTAGCTCTGCTCTCTGCTGTAGAGCCAGCGCTACCTGGTGTGTCCTCTGCAGGGAGTCTGCATGTAGCAGCGCCTGAACAAATGAGCAATTAGACATTACTCAAAGTAGATGATTTCCTCCAATTGTGTGGTCGTATCGCGTATATACTAACCTCTATTGCCTGTTGGAGGCGCTCGTGTTCTCTCTGCAGCTGTTCGGCTTCTGACAAACAGCTGGAGTTCAGCATGCAGGATGACAGCATGACTTCACCCTCCGTGATCCAACCAAGTACCTGACCGACACATATGGATCAGATTAAAAAGATTGTTGGGGGCCAATTACCAGTTTGCAGGCATTGTAATCTGTAGCCCATTGTGTGTATTTACCTGTTTAACCTGATTCTGTAGGTGTCTAAGTTGCAGGTTCTGTTCCAAGTGTGTATGAGTGTGATCTGCAATTTGCTGCAGTTCTTTCTGTTTGTCCAGCATCAGGCGTTGCAGCTCCTCCACCTGAGAAGAGAGCTCGCCATCCACCTCTGAAAGCTCAATTCCTGACACCCATACACACATATTCAGAAAAAAGATTACACAACTGGATGAAATACAAACATTTTATTACAAATCTGCCATCTACAATCATGTACCTACTATAATACGTGTGTATATGTGTGTCTGTGTCTCCATGACAAAGTCAATGCGCTGGTTTCCATGGGGACCAGCTGAGTGCAGTTTCCATGACTACACCATCCCCCTTTTCCCTCCCCCATTATCCTCCTCTGCCCCCAACCCTTAAATCATCTGTATGTTACAAAAGCAGCCAGACTTACGTCAGTCACTGTATGAGACAGTATCATATTCAACTCTATCACATTGTGTTCCATATACTTCTATTAAATTCCATAGTTGTACCGATAAATGTATCAAATGGCTGTTTCGGGTGTATTCAAGTGCTAAAGTGAAAATCCTGATAGTGATTTACAACTCCCATCTCAGTATCTAACCTCTCACATCCGGTTACATTGCTCAAGTGAAGTGATAAATAAACACATTATAAGAAAAAAAGAACTAAATACAAGATACCAAATGCTTCTAATTCCTTTTGATAAAACGATGCAAATCAGAAAGTGTCTCAAAGAATTATCATGCTGCAAACTATAGACCGCACACAGAGAAGATCTATTATCTTCTGTTTATTCATGTCCGCACAGTAGGAGCAGCAAACGAAGCATGGAGGCTTTTTAGATTCTTGGAAGAAACCAAAGTACCCAGAGAAAACCCACACAGGCACAGGGGGAACAGGCAAATTCCACACAGGAAGGACAGAACCCACTGGGGATTGAACCATCAATATCCCACAAGTGTGAAGCAGATGTGCTACCCACTTTTTCAACGTGCCGCGCCACTTCCAAGCATTTTAGCTTATTTAAATGTCAATTGTACATATATAGCTATACTAAAATGAACGTTAACCCAGCTTCTTACTGAATTTTTTGCTGGGTGGGTAAAGCTGCAGTGTTACAAGAACAAGCGATGAAAAAAAATGAAGCTTGGCTTCCACTGATTATCTCGACATTTAAAAGCAACTCAAAACTACAGGCAACAATAATTCCACACTGCCCTCTACTGTCAAATTCCCAACTCACAGATTACTGCTCTCTATTGGCTAACCCCTAACTAAAATTCCCAAATTAATTAATCTAACTGAATACATAAAGAAAAATCTAAAATATGGCGCCAAGGATATATAGATACAAGCCCATTCTTCATAACTACAAAGTTTCAAGACGCTCAGTTCATGAACAACAGGGAAGTAGGAATTCCAATTTAGTGTCCACAAGAACAACAATTTGAGTTGTGACTTGACAGGTGTTCGGACAGTAAAATTTAAATTTGGGTGGTGAAGTGGAAAGTTAGAGGATCCTCACAAACAACCCAGTTGCATCCTTCAATTACCTGAGGATGAAATGACCTGGACATCAAGTAACTCACCTGTTGCCTGGACCTCGGTGATATACTGCTGAAGATCATGACCTTGCTGGACGACCTCATAGGTCATGTTGTTCACAGCCAGACGCCTTTCCATGTGCCTGCAGATTATTCAATGACAGTCTGAAATATCACTCTTTAGTAACCTCGTTTTACTTTTTATCATAACACCACAGTGTTTACCTGTGAATTCTCTGCTGTGCTAATGAAAGTGCCTCTGGGCTAGCTTCAGCTAGTCGTGAAGGCCCAAGTGCTTGCTTGTCGTGGTTTGGTTCAGATAGACGCTTGTCAGCAGAGAAGTCCTGGGATTGTTTCTGTAGCTCTTGCCTCCAAGCATCCATCTCCCCAGTTACCTAGGGAACAACATGTAAACACTTTTGAAGAACAGCCGGTAGGTTTATTTTTTAGACATTTACCGTATAGGCCTGATTATAAGACGATGTTTTTTTGTATTGCAATAAGACTAAAAAGTGGGTGTCATCTTATTTCGGAGGCTAGACATCATACTCATTCCTCACGTGCTCAAACCGTCTGGAAAGATTCCAGTACCTCCGGTTCGTATGCTCTGTGAGTGGATACTCCACACATAGGATGATGCAGTTTCCTTAAAAAGCATTATCCACAGGTTTTAAAAAAAATGCATATCAAATGTCCTAGATGGCAGTGAACATGACGGGAGGAGCCAGAGGATGGGAATAAGGACAGTGACACTGATCACAGCGAATAAGACGGTTGTTGTGAGGAAAAATGTTCTGAAAAGATCTCAGCAACTCTTAAGTTTACATCAGTTTGCATTATTTTTCCATATTCAGATTTGTTTCAAGACTCTTGAATATATTGTTATATATTTTTTTCAGTTGTTATTTTCTGACAAAAGATTAAATTGGCGCTCAAAAAGTATCTGCAATATAATCGAGGTCGTCTTATATTCGGGCCAATACGGTAATTCATTTTTGCAATGTCACAAAATTTTACCTCTAGGATGCACTGTTGCAGAATACGCATTTGAAGGTAAACATCCAATCGGATCTTCCTCTGATGGAATACTTCTTCCAACTGAACATGAAATTCCTCTAGTTGTTGAAGCACCGACTCCACGTGAGCCACCGAGCTGCCCTGGGGCCTAAAACAAATGCACACTCCATTAACTTTGTAATTCATCTCCAGCAGTCACCTTCATGCACTAAGCTGAAAAGCAAAGAATTTAGCACCGGTATTTAATAAACAATCTACTCTGAGCCAGCTTACTGTGCAATATGATGGGCTAAATAGAGGGGGCTATGGGTTATATTTTCCAATAACTGTGGAAAACTGCAGGAGCAGGAGATGAACTTATCCAGGCTCTCTACTCTACCTGAGTTGGAGTATCAAGTCTTCCCCTTCTCTGATGACACTCATTGCAGCCTCCTGTTGGGCATTGTTAGAAGCCGAGTTGAAGTGAGAGTTAGAAGTCAAAGTCAGAGGTGGGATGGATGCCAGACTTTTTTGAGCAAGTTAGTGTTGAGATGTGATGGTAAACATAAGTCCTTACCTGTGTGTTGCCCTGCTGCTGTTGTTGCTGGTTCATGAGGGTCTGCAAAGCTTCCACTGATTCAGATCCGATGCAGAGGTCAGCCGAGAGCTGCTTCTGTAGCCCTTCCATCCATGACGATAGCTGTGGGCAGTTGGGATTGTTTTTTTAAGTCATGTTCAGGTTTGGTCAGTCAAATCCTTCAAATCCCAAATGGTGCTAAACCAATTCTCTGTAGGGCCAAATAGGTGAAAGTTTTCCCTCCAAACAATGAAGAAGATACTTTTTTTCCTCCCCAATCTGATCTCCTACAAATGTAATCAGTTGATTGCAACAAGATGTTGCTTGTTCCAGCAGAAATTCATTGGTTAAAGTGTCTGCAAATTATTTGTCAGAATGAAATCCAGGACCTTCTTGGCTTTTGTGGAATTGGTTTGACCCCCCCATGCCCAAGACGAATACCTCTTTGGTGTGTGTGTAGAAGGACACAGCCAAGTCTAGCAGCATCTTCCTTTGTTCCACTTTCTGAATGAATGCCTGCAATAACCAACACAATGCACATCACCTGTCTCACTCTCTCGTGTTTTTAATTTTAATCATTACAATTTATTCAAGAACAGAATCAGGTAGGAATATTTAAGCTATGTAAATTGTCATATCCGAGTAGGTGACCTGCATGCGAAGCTCCAAGTCGCGGGACGCCTGGTATATCTCCTCCTCTTCACACTCCCCAGACTGAGCCAGTTGATCAGCTGCTTCCAGAAGCTTCTCTGCGTTGGTGTAAGTGTTCTAACACATGAATTAATCACACATGTACAAGGTGAACAAAGCTACATTCACTTTTTTTTAATAATAAATATGACACTAGCGAGACTTATGCTCACCTGAGCCACTTGCTGGAAGTCATTATGTCGTTTCTGAAGAGCTCGAGCTCGGTGTAGAGACTTCCCGACACCGCTGTGCTTGTTGAGGAAAACCTCACCGTGCTGTTCTACCCAGTCCAACACCTGATGCAAATGGAGGACGGGACCAACAGATGGATAGAGACAAAATTATGAGTCAAAACGTGTTGGAAGCCAGAACATTTTCTCAATATTTGAGAAAATATGCTATCTGCACCTGTCTGACATCCTGTTGAAACACACACAGCTGAAGGCGCTGGTGGAGGCGAAGTTTGCGGTGTTGCCATGCACTCTCCAGGTCATGGTGACACTGCAACAGATCTCAGTTGATCTACACAAGTCTACTCATTCAGTCAATGTAAAACAAGAGTTGAGGAATAGTACCTGCATAACCTGGTGTAGAACCCCCATGATGCCATGTGTGGTAGCAGTGAAGTCAGGTTTTTTAGATGATGTGTCATTTGCGTCTGTTACCGCACTCCGGTTTAGGACATCGAGCAAAGCTTTGCCACTTTCGCTGACCTAAACAAAGGAGTGAGCTGATAGAGAACCAAAAATATGTTTGTACCGAGACATTGACACAGACAGTTACCTGGGTGTAGTTAGCAGAGATCTCCTCATTCAGTGCCTGGTGTTTTTTTACAGCTTCTTCAATCTCAGTTGTCACTAATGGCAGCGATGCGTCAGCGTAGGTTTGAAGCCACGTCTCGGCTTTCTGAAGGAACTGTACACAAACGACAAGAGAAGAAAGAATGGGAAGCTATGAATGATTACTGCACTCCCTTGTTATCGGTATGCTATTCCAGAAATCACCTATTCTGAGATGTTTTTTTTCTATGAATGCTATTCTGGGCCTTTTGATGTCTTTATTCTCTTTCAATAATGCTCTCAGATGCCACAAGAGGGCATTTCTAAGAGGAGGGTAGGAATTGATGTAAAGAAAATACATGTACTAGTGATCCAAGTTGACTGATATATTAAATGTCTGTATGTCAAATGAGAAGCTAAGTTTAGCATTGTTTCAATGTGAAAGTTAGTCTTTGGGACATGTGCAAGCACACCCATTTCATAGTAAACTGTGAATAGCATCAATGGACATTTATTAAGGAAGTCATTATTTTAGGGGGACTGATCTCCTCAGTTTTTTTTACTTGATACGCAATTGCCGATGTTTTACTGCACCTATCTTTGATTTCTTATTAATCTCTGATTAATCACCTGCTCTGCCCCTTGGTGGAAACCAGTTGCCATGGATAATGTGTTGCTTCGCTCTTCCAGTGCAGTAGTCAGTAACTTCCAATCTTCTTGCAGCTTTGAGGACACTGTGGCAATCCTCTCTGCCCCAAAGTGACCAGCCTCTGCAAGCCTGGCTGCCACAGTCACAACACTGTCCACATTCACACTACCATTCTTCACATACACAAATACATACACCGACATGAGCAAAGATTGGAACAGTTGACCGACCACAAGGCTGAATAACATTCCAAACTCACCATCACATTTGAGGTGAAGTGTTGATGTTGTGTTTGCAAGTCAACGGCGTGCTGATGGTTCTGACCAACCTCCACAAGAGTCTGCACGAACAACTCCTTACTATGGGCGATCCACTCCGACATCTAATGAGGGCCAAGATTGAAATGATGCGCAGGAGTACGATGCGTGGACGACTCACCACCTCGTGCTCCTGCTCACCTTGGCGGCATCCTGCTCAAAGAGGTGTAACTGAAGAGCCTGGTCTAGATGAAGTTTCCTGTCGCCCCAGCTTTGCAGCAGATGACTACGAGCTGCCTGCAGACGGTCTAGTAAGGAGGACACCTTCGGCGCCACGCTTTGGAAGTCAGCGCCGCCAGACAGCCAGCTGCCATGGCTCCCGCCACCACTGTCATTCGCTGTGTCTCCGTGGGAGGGGCCTAAGCGCATGCGCTGAAGCAAACTCTTCCCCTCACGGTCAAGGCCGTCAACTGGGGCTGTGGCGATGGTGTTCCGTAGACGATTATGTTCCTCTAGGATTCTAGAGGTAGGACACAGTGACCATCAACAGTCAATACATTGAAGTAGCTTCTGACATGGATGTCATTTTTCTTTTGTCACACACAGTTAGGGTTTTTTTAGGAAGCTAATGATAAAGTGGGCTCCTCACTTGCGGGCATCATCCACATCCTGCGGTTCTGGTATACTGGTCAGCCCGACCTCAAGCTGATCCAATTGGGTCAGCAATTGTGTTGCAGCTCCCGAGAACTCCTCCAGACCCAGACGTAGCTCTGTCCACTCCACATGATCATACTCCAACGAACCACCGAGGTCAGCCGTCAACTGTGAGGGGTCAACTAATCGGGACAAGCCTTCTACAGACACCAGACTGGTCTAAAGAGAAAATTGTAGAGTGAATTGCTTTAGTAGATATATAGTGACACTGTACACAGCATTATAGTTATCACTTCTCAGTAAAAATTATTTTAGGAAGCATTCATAGGACTTTAGGACTAATTTAAAAAGAAGTCTAATCAGTACCTCAAAGCTGAGCTTTGCACTGCCCAGGTTGGTCTTGTGTTTTTGCCAAAATGTATCAGGTTTGATGAGAAGCGCGATATGGATGTTGGAGGAAAAGGACTCTTGCAAAGTGCGTAAGACTGGTTTCACGCTGTCCCACTTACTACCACGCATGTCCACCACCACCGTGAAACCTCGCGCACGCACATCCTCACTGAAACAGAGAGAACGAGAAAGACGAGGTCAACTAAGGCAAACTATCATTTAGAAAGATCAGAAGTAAAAAACAAACAAACCTAGGAATAGTTGACAGGTACGTAACCAGCCGGCTCAGATCTTCTTGTTTTATTCGCTCATGATTGGTCCGAGCTGGGAATGTCAGAATTGGTCCTCCTCGTTTGTCTCGTCCACCTGAAAATGTAACTAGATCAAGACCAGACCAAACCAAGGAATCGTCATTTATTTAACTTTTGGAAGTGCGTTTTACCTGACACAAAGGCCACTTTCTCTCTGAGCACTGTCAAGACGTCGCCTGCCCGGACGGACTCTGCTTTATTGGACCCTAGAAATCCAAGACACATTGTTAGCTTTCTTATTAACATTTGTGCACCACATGTGGCTTTGCTCTTGTCCATTCAGGACTGAAATGAGAACAGTCAGATTGCTTGTGGGTGTAAGAGTTGAGGTGAATGACTCATCTTGAATGAGCTTTGCAACGTTGAGGAACGACCATCAAAACAGTCAATTATCAATAAACTGTCAGTTTGAGCAGAAAACATTCCATCAGTAAGGCATGTATGCAAAGACACAAACTGAGTCAGTGCTGGGCCTAAAATAACTGCATTGTGGAGGCCTTCAGAGAAAGTTGCTTTAACTGTCAGGACTCATTAGCCTGATTACAAAAGAACCATAATGAAATGTCTTTTTCTGATTTGGATTCTGTAGCCCGCATATGTTTGAACATTCCACTATCCATTTTATATCCCACATATCCATACTAGGGTCTCCTGAGTGTGAGTAAAACCAACATTGTAGATGACAGTGATGGTTCCTCTTTGACCTAACAACCAATCATTCCCTTCCCAAGCTCATCGCGGGCAAGATTTAAAGGACTCAATAAACCTATTTGCGCAAGTTAGGAACTGGGACAAAGACTGAGAAACCTCCACAGAGTGAGAACATGTAAAATCCAAGCTAGGATTCTAACCATCTACAATAGATAGGCAAGATATTATTAAGCCAAGTATTTGCCCATCCAGCATGCTGCAGCAGTATTGATAAAATGATACTGCCAAACATTCCATAGATGCAAGGCCCATTTCAAATGTGATCGTTAGAACCTCTTGCACGAAAATCAATCAAGGAGACCCTCATTAAATCACCCCGAATTGAGTAGCAGTTGCTACAGGGCGCTAATTAAAATGTGCTCCAGCCAATCAGACAGTAGCATCCCCACTGGCATGGGAGTACAATATACTCCGAAAATAAGCATGTGACCAATGAATGCCTATATGCCTACTGTACGGTACGGAGCGTACTCTACACGCACGCGCCCTCTTCACCCAAGTCAATGGGCGTGTGTGAAGGCATCATGGCGATAAAGCAGTTCTCGCGCACCCTCCTCTCACACGCCCTACCTGCCGTCGTCGCCAGGCCGTCCGGGCCCGTTTCTCCCACTCCATCCACCGGATTCATCCTCCTCCTCCTTCTCCTCCTCCGCCCTCCTCCTGCTCTCTCCTCCTTCTCGTCCTCGGGCTCTCTCCTCCGTTGTGCGCAAACGTTCGCCTCCTCCCCAGCCTACCCGTCCATACCGGCGGCTTCACATCAGAGGGCTCCCCTCCCCGAACTAAGCTAATATTAGTCCGCCGCAAGGGACGGATATGTTCCCCTCCTCCCGGTAACGATCCGTGGGTCAGTGATGGTGCATCCTTCACGTTCAAGACTCGACGATCCACCTCCTCCTCTTCCTCCTCGTCGCCGATGGTGATGTTGTGTACGGTGACGGCGCACGGCACTACATCTCCCGCCTCCTCATGCTCGCATTACCGTTACCCAATGCACGGAACATTACACGAACCGGTATCTCTTCCCACCGCTCGCTTTTCTCTCGATGATAAGCTTGCTCGGTCCGTCGGCGAGTGGCCTCAGTGCGCATGCGTACAACGAGAAGCCGTGCACGAGGGCTGCGCCAGCTGCTGAATGTGCGTGCGCGTAGACACCTCAAACGCCGTGGACATTTCGACGTCTGCACTATTTATTCGACATCTGAAGGCACTGAATGTATACTAGTACTGTAATAGTGCTTCAAATTCAGGGTGCTAGCTACTATAGTGACATTTTCCACTTCAGACATGCTGTCACTATTGTTTAAGGCGCACTATAGTGAAAGAAGTCCATATTACTATTGACGGCAAGAGGCGTCCAATCCATTTTGAGGCAGAGAAATGGTGCACAATTTTGTATCACTAGTAGCCTGAAGTTGTTTTCAGATACATGGTTTACAGTAATTAAGGTCATAGTAGAAAAAATATAAGAAACTCATTCTACCATAAACACAGCGCACTAGTACTCTTAGACTCTAAGATTATTCAATTTATGATCCAAGGGCAGGAGATTTTAATAAGATGTAACCAATTCCTAGTATATTATGGTACATATGAAATGTTTTATATCCACTCCATGTGAATAACACACGTAAGAGTATCCAGAGAGTTGCTTGAAAACCCCTAAAAACCTGTTCAGACATTTTCAATAATTGCAAAAAAATATTGAAATGATGATGTCACGTTGGATTACTGTAAAAATTCACTCATATTTTCTCAAGTATTGATGATGATAATGATATTGAATATTTTCCAAATGTATGTAATGCATTTTGTTTTCTTACTGCTCGAAAGTTTTAAAATATGCAAATGAAACCATTCGAAAGATTTCTTTCCATATTACACAAAAGAAAAAGAAAAAAATATGCTTACTAAGTCAGTGTGCAGAGCCGATGAGGGCATCGTCGCTGGGCGATGACGTCATCACGTGGTTGTAGTTTCGCCGAATTGTCGCGTTGACACTTCTTAGAGACTTAGACGGATCTTTTATTTGCGTTTACATTTAGGATTACTGAGTGCAAAGATGTTGCTTATTTTGGGAGTCTTACGCTAAATTTTAAAGTAGAAACTGTTCCGACCAACGGATGGTAATATATCTTAACTATACGTACCAGTAAACAGACGCGACAGTTACCATGGATCGTTATGAGACGGCTGTAATGCATCTAAAGCAAAGAATGGAGGACAAAAGTCTCCGATCTGTTGACAGAATCAACCTGCTGAATGAAACTATGAAGCGTGAGACATTTTTCTTTTTATGATTCACAGAATTATCTGGGCACGAGAACCCGAAACGAATCTCGAATAAGAACATCAATACATTAAGTGCAATGACCTGCGTAAAAATAAACGTGATTCACTTAGTAATCCCTCTTGCAAAAGTATGCACTAAGAACAACAACAACAACAACAACAACAACAACAACAACAACAACAACAACAACAACAACAACAACAACAACAACAACAACAACAACAACAACAACAACAAAACTAAATGTTTAAATGATATTCAATAAGAATGTGAAAATGCAGAGTTTAACCAATTACCTTTACTTAAACAATAATATAACATTTAAATTCTAGTTTACAAATTTGGTATAAAAAAGCTTGCAACTACATTTGGCCTTCCTGTGTGCAGTTTGCATGTTTTCAGAGTTAGGAGTGGGTTTCTTATTGTCCGATTGGCTCACAACTGATTCAAAGTGTACTACGCTACTGTCTGTATAAAGCATGGGTAGGCTCCAGCACCCCTGCAACCTTTGTGATAATATGTGGCATGGATAATGAATGAATGAATGAAGTACATTTTGCCCAAAAAGTTACAGAATTCAATGTTGGAAATGCATGCAGCACGTCACTCCCCTTGGGCTTTTACTGGGAAAACTCGGTTAGATGACGTGATGAATGGCGCTGAGAAGCGACTGTGAAAGGAGGAGATTATTGTTGTCAGCTAATTTGCTTTATTGCCAACAACAATTTGCCTTAACATTTGTCTTGTATCACCTTGCATAACCGTGAGAAACATAATAGTTTTTATTTGACACCCTGACCATTATTTATTCTGTGCATTTTTTTTTGCATGTTCAATCTCATATATGTACAGAGAAACAGGAATTGATATTAACATTGACCTACATTTATCAACACTTCCAATTTTGTATTTGATTTTTTTTCAAGAAAAGTACATTGAATCTATACTCTAAACACCAAATCCAGATATTTTGGACACGGCAGCAGCCCAGAAGGACGACGTCATGTTGACCAGAGTCAAGTTGCTTTTGTATGAGCACGGCATCCTCAGCCAATGCGCAACACTTCTTTCTCTGGGTCCTCAAAAACTTCAAAGCAAATGGAGTGCCGTCGTCATACTTGGCTCGCTCACTAGGTATGTACAAAAAAACAAACCAAACTTTCTCGACATCTGTCGAACCTGAGTGTGATATGAATGACTTTTAGTTGCATAGTTGACTTTGTGTTTTGTCGTAAAAGTTCCTGTTGTGTTGGGGTGGTGGTTGGTGAACTGTCGGAGACCTTTCATGAGCAATTCCTTCCATCAGTCATTGATGGCCTTCTTTCATTGGCCAGTCATCTTGCGAGACGAACAGATGTGAGTGAACATTTTACCTACAAATGCAGGATGTCCAAATCGCTGACTCTGAGCTTTTGTTGTTTCTCTTAGTGTGTGTCTCTCTTCAAGGAGGTGATGGAGTCAGTCGGCCTGCTTCTGCAAGATCATGTTCAGCTCAGCATGCAGGGTGGGTGCCAGCCATACTGACTATTGGCAACCAATCCCCTCCCAACAGTTAATTCATAACAGTCCTAAAAAGGATGTTTTACGAGTACTACTGTTGATGTGAATTCAATATATTTTTTTCATTACAGTTCTCAGCTCTTCACACTACGAACTCATTCAGGGTTATGACGACGACGCTCTGTTACTAATTTGTGTCCAGATGTGGATTCGTTGTACAGCCAGCAGGTAACACGCACTCACTTGCAATACATCAGGGTTGTGCTAACCTTTTTTCCATTGAGGGATGCTAGTGTCAATTTAAAATTATTCCACTTTCAATTAGGTAAAAAAAAAATCAGGCTTTTACCTCTACTTATGAATCAGTCTCTGCATACAAAATATTCAGGCTACAAAAGGCCTCATTGGGAAAATCTTGTCTGAGGATACAAAAGAAATTCAAGTTACAGAGTACATAGCATTCAGTGTGGCAGCTTTGAGTAGTACTACACACAATGAATACACCTTCTGCTTCTGTGTTTAGTGACTTCCTCACCAGTTTGAGCGATGACGCCATCCCACTGCTGCTCAATGAGGCTGTTGGCCAATTAGCTGTGACCGCCGATGCAGCAGTGGGCGGAGCATCTGTCAGACTGCTCCTCCATATGGCCAAACAACTGCCACTTCAGCCCTTCCTTTCCAAATTCAAAGGTCAGGTAACAATATTGGTCAGCAAATCACGACAGATGATAGACTGGGGATATCGCACGGTGTGTGTATATACGTATTCCAAAATCATGCATGGTAGGCTGGTTGAACACTCTAAAATCAAGATTGTCAGACTCGGGTTGGTTCGCGGCCCGCTTCAACGTCAACTTTATTTCTCGTGGGCCGGACCATTTTAAATATAATATTTAGATTTTTTTTATAAACGGTTTAAAAGAACTCGATTAAAAGCCCTGAATATTCAGTTTTTAATAAATCTAAAACAATGTTTATTTTAGCTTTTTTAAAATATATTTTTAGATTTTAAAAAATGATTGTTGAACTAAAAACACAGAAAAATGGATTAAAACATTACAATTATTGATTTAAAAGTGGAAAAAATCAGGAAGTTTAATATACATCTATACTCTTCATTTTAATTTGATCCTAAAACACAAAGTCGGCACTCATGATTTACTTTCCCGGGCCACACAAAATGATGCGGCGGGCCACATTTGGCCCCCGGGCCGCCACTTTGACACATGTGCTCTAAATTGTTTGTTGGTTATTTGTCTCATTGGGGTTTGTGATTGACTGGCAATCCATTCAAGGTGTCCGCCACGT
Organism: Stigmatopora nigra; assembly: GCF_051989575.1. NCBI lineage: Eukaryota > Metazoa > Chordata > Actinopteri > Syngnathiformes > Syngnathidae > Stigmatopora > Stigmatopora nigra. The sequence goes on along the minus strand of NC_135508.1, from coordinate 8,206,248 downwards.
ATTGGCCAAAGCTAGATGGGATAAGCTCCAGCACCCTCCAGCAGCAAAACATATACTTAAGTCAATACCAAATTCATAAAACAGTCTAGGAAATATGTTTTTCTCTGCATTATGCTAAGAATAAAGTGAAAACACTGAATTTTTTTGAATAATATATTCACACAACACTTGGGGCAGTTATGCAAATTTCAAAATGTTTCTGTATGGAAATCACATCATTTGCAGTTTAATAACTGTGTACAGAGCAAACTCCTATTTTTCCCAAGATGCATTTGTAAAAAACGACATCCCAATTATTACACACATTGTTTGAGTAGTAACAATGAGACAGTTTAATTATCTCCAGTATTAATGCTCAGAATGAAAACAGAAACGGAGCAAAAATTAAGGAATGACCAATGGGGGAGAAAAAATAATCATTTAAGATTCAGCTAGTATTTACCAGCTTTACCATGTGACTGTTGAGAGGACCTACTTATTTGTAGACACTGTGTAGAAAGATGCTTTTAATTTTTTGTCAGTCTAAATGCAGGCCAGTTTGAACTGTTAGATGACACCGATTTGGTGCCTGACATAAAAACTTGATTCTTGTTTTTTTACAGGTTTAGACAGTCTATTGGACAAAGACTGGCGAGGACGTGGCTTTGACTTTGAAGTAGATCAGCTGATCTCACTCATTCAGTCTCGGGAAAGCACTGTAAGTCATCATCAACCAGTCTGCCCAGCCCACTTTCTGGCTTTCTGTACTGACACACTCTTTTTCTCACGTATAGCCCTCTGTTAACCGTGTGAGAGCGGCTTGTTTAATTCAGGCGGCTTGGAAGTCGTATCTGACCAGACGTAGAGTGAAGAGTCTTCGAAGGGTGGTCCTTATATTACAGCGTTGCTTCAGGTGCGTCACATTATCATAGGGTGGTGCCTCGGCGATATCCAGTTTTTAGGAAGAAAATCTTTTTACTGATTTTTCACATTTCGCAAAGGTATAATTCACAACAATTTGAGTTTTTACTCATTTCAAAGTCATTGTTCCTCAATTTGAAATTTTCAAGTTATTATTCTGTGTTTATATATTTCACCAAAGTTATATACTATTACACTACTGTTGTGCTTTTGTCAAATGGTAATATTTTGCATTTTTTTGCAATTTACTCATTTAAATGACAAAATATATACTTTTTTGTTTACATTTTTTAATACATCCATAGTCATGAAACAATTTGAAAAATGTATCCCAATGCTTCATTCTGAAATGAAAATACATATATTTGGTAGGTGCAAAACATGAACAGTCAGTAAAAAACCAAATCAGTTCTTTTTATACTGACTCATTGTGCTTTTGTGAAGTAGCTCCTCTCTGTTCGCTGTCATTTTTTTTTTTTTGGTGTAAGCTGCTTATGTCAGAAGGATAAGACTTTGAACCTTGGAAGCAACTGGAAAAAAATATGATTCATGCAATCTTTCTGAGAAAAAAAAACCTTCTACAGACCAAAACTAATAACTGGCTCTATATATGTGTGTGTGTGTGTGTGTATGTCAGGGCTCGCAAAAGAAAACTGCAACAGCAGGAGAATGCACAGCGGCAGCAAGAGGAGTTAAATTTCCAGGTTAACTCATATTTAGACACTTAATTAGCCATTTCTGAAACACATAAATTGATCTATGTTTTCTTTTTTTTTCTTAATACAGGTCTGTTTACAGCGTCAACAAGCTAGGAGAAAGTTTCACCAGAAACAAAGAGAACTACTGCAGCTTTTGCCTGCTGGTAAGCTAACATCAGCATACATTATTCAACAAACAAACAAATGGGTATACTTTGAAAATGTTGTTTCAATCGAGTTTTGTCTGGTAACCTGTACAGTACATTACCTCCACATGTAGACCAGGTACTGCCATACCTGCAAGAATGTGAGGTCCTTGCAGCTGTTGTAATCCAGAGCGCCTGGAGAGGATTTCTAGCCAGACGACGTGTTAACTCACTGCGACCTGCGGTGAAAATGGAGCATGCCCAGCAACACGCTGCCAGGACGCTTCAAAAAGCAGTATGCAGACATTAGCTACAATCAGGTTTGAACAAAGACTGAATGAGAACTGACTGACACAAGTATCGTTTAGGCCCGTCGCTTGATCGAAAAACGTTGTGCAGCCAAAGTTCTGGCCTCTGAATTTTGTTGGATTGGCCAGACGGGTTTGACAGCCAGCCGGAGGGCAGAGTTGAAGAGACAGGTGGAGGAATACATCAGTCTACACCCTGTAAGTCTCTTTCACTTTTACCCATGCGGAATAAAAGGTGCACCCGAGTATAAACCACAGTACTGATCAAATTCAACAAGAAAACAGATATGAAAACATATACGAGCCACAGAAATATTCATACCAAAAGACTACTGTATTCTCACGACTATAAGGCGCACTTAAAAGTTGAATTTTTCCCAAAATAGACAGGTCGCCTTAATATCTAGTGTGCTTTATATATGGAAAAAAAATAAAATGCGTCATTCATTGAGAGTGCGCCTTATAATGCAGTGTGCCTTATAGTCTTGAAAATACGGTACTCTATGTTGATACTCAAGAAAATATGTAATACTATTTGTGGTGTACCACATAAAATTTAAAAAATCATTTGGCTTATAAAAACAAAATGAAAACTTTTCAAATGTGTTTATTACTAGTAAAATTCCATTCTATTTGGAGTGGGAGAATAGCAAAAGAACATTTGTCCATTTGCTGTCATCCCTCCTACGTCAAATTGATTGGACGATGAGTGCCTTCAAATGGGAACCAATGAGTTAAGAGAGGAAATTGCAAATATATCTTCTATTACTATTACGATAATGTTTAAACATGTATTTTTAATAAAAATGTACCTAGACGTACCTGTACATAGAATCAAATTAATGACTATTGCCCTGTAAAAATCCTGATATAAGCACAGTATATGAGAGGAAAAGTGAAGCTTATATTCTGAAAATGGTGCTAAGTAGTGACACCAGCATACTATAATTCTTCTTTGGTATTACTGCTAAATTCTAATAAGTGCATGTGTGTTGTGTGTAGTCAAGTGGGGTGAGTCACGAGGAGTGTGAACAACTCCATGTCGACGTGCAGTGGCGGTTGCAGGCGCTTCTACGACAGGCAGTACGACAGAAGATGGAGGAGCATAAAGTGGCTTCCCTGCTGGCTCACACGCACACACAGCTGGATCTACTAAAAGGTTGATTGTCATCTTTTGAATTGAACGTACTCTTGTACAGACTAACAACACAAAAAGTCCTTGCTATCACGCTTACCCTTTGAAAAACATATTTGAGAAATCTACTTGTCTGCAGCAATATACTTTTAAATGGAGTATTTGTAATAATGAATAATATCTTTTTATACTCTTCCTTCGCAGATGCCCCGCCCCTCTCAGCAGTCTCAGCGACGGACATCAAGTCTTTCCTGTGTCCTTCCGGGACTGTTGCTTCTCGAGCCCGTGATGCCCATAATTCCAGGCTGCAGGCCAACAGGCTGCCATGGTGGCGGACTTTAGGGGAGACGTGTGAAGGACTCATACCAAAGGAGGATCGGGACCATGAGGGGGTGGACAGTAGCTGATAAACTCTCATATTACTACGGTAAGAGTTGTTATTCATTCATTTTGTCACATTACATTGTTCTCCCACATTGTTTTCAGGCCAGCCATAGGCAAACTAGGCCCAGGCTAAACTAGGCTTTTTAATCCGGCCCGCAGACGTTGTCCAAATAATGTTTTTTTTTTCCCAAGATGGCGCCGTCACGCGTTTTACAGCCCCTAATTTTTTTTATTACATTTTAATATTTCTTAATACATTCCTTTTAACTTTACTTTGTACTTTATACTTTTTACTCTAATGATGACTGATGAGTATATTAATACTTTAGTCCTTTTTTTATGTTTATGTTTCATATCTACCGTTAACGGATGCACTTTTTTATATGTATCGTATCTTGTGCCCCACCCATGTGTCAAATTTTTAAAGTCAATGTGGCCCCCGGGCCGAAAAGTTTGCCCACCCCTAGTTTAGGCTCTGTGTGAGGTATCTTCACTTGTCTTGGGAGTATTTCACATATATGTGTGAGAGTCTTTTTTTGTTTTTATAGGAATGATTGGTTAATGACAAATCTGGAGTAAAATGAGCAGGCCAGGAATGTTTTATTTGCAAGATGTTTTATGTTTTCATGTCTTCAACATTTACATTAAGTAGTGGTTCAGACGCCTGTCAAAAACACACATCACTACTTCTGCGTCTGTCCATCTTTGTTGATGACGTTCTTGAGGAGTGTGACCAGGTGTTTCTGCTTGTTCTCATCCCAACTTTTCATGAAGCCACCATAGCGTTTACTGGCGGGCGGGCTGCTCCAACGAAAGTGCTTCATCTTGTAGGAGCCGTCTTTCTTCTGAACGCCCTCCTCCACCCCCACATCTTCCTCCGCCCCTGCCGGCACCTCATTGGTCAATTCACGCTTCATCTCCCCTGGGAAGAATTCACTCGACTCCTCCTCTGCGCCGTTGGATGAGTACACTTTAATGGGACGACGTTTTCGGCCTACGGGCTTCCCCCAACGGAAATGCTCCATGGAGTAGGAGCGCTTGGCGGGGGCGGAGGAGTCGGAATCGGGCAGAAGGGGAGGCGGGAGTGGAGCGCCGTTGAAGGTGGGGTCGCTGAGGTCAGCGTGACAGAGCTGCAGACACTCCTGGTGGTGTGAAGGGAATAAGTCACCAATGAGTTTGGTTGCACTTTGGTAGCATGAGCTATAAGGGAAGGCGACGTTTGTGTTTTACCATCATGCTGGATGAGTCCAGCTCCTGACAGGCCACATGTTCCCAACACTGACTGACGACTCCTCTGGCTAAGCCGAAAAGCACCACGGTCACCAACAGCCATGCGCGACACATCCTGCATGTTGGGCACACACACACACACACACACACAAATCTCTCTTAAAAAAGGATTGTGCTCATAGTGTACCTCCTCGTGAAGCTCCTATAATAGCCTTTTAAAATAAGTGGAAATGACAATCAGGCTCAGCACCATGCTATTCATATGAAACGGCAATGTGGTTTTAATTTAGTAAAATTAAATGTTATAATCAATGTTATATTAGAAAATGCTTTTGCTGCAATTTTTCCTTTCAATTCAATGGACTTTTTTAAAATGATGGCATACCTTAAAGGGTAGTGCCCAGAGTAAACCCACGCAGGCCCGTAATATATGCAAACTCCACACAGGTGGACTTAAACTGGATTTGAACCCAGTATCCCAGGGCTGTGAGGCTGATTCACTAACCACTTGCTCCACCGGGCCACGGGTAGAGAAGGTATCCGATTGTAATAAGGGTTTTGCTTGCGATGGGCATTTAAAGAAAAAAAGTAAATAATTTTATATAACTGTATTCTAACAAAATGAATAAACTCAAAGGCCACCCAATGGTGCAGTGGTTCTTCCGCCTGACTTTGATTCGGGCAGTCTGCATTCGATTTCCACTCGGTGGCAGCGTGAGTGGTTGTCTGTTTCTCTGTGTGTTGTATGACTGATTGGCGACCAGTTTAGAGTGTAGTTTGCCTTTCGCCCGGAGACAGCTGGGTTAGACTCCAGCAACCTCCGCAACCCTTTCGAAGATGGGCGGTGTGGAAGACGAATGAATGAATGAAGAAACTCAATATAGGCTCCAATTTGCTTTTCCTTCTTTTACTAGCTACCGGAACAAGTCTGGGACCTGCGTTGGCAGTGAAAGAAATGTGAGAATGATAACTTATGAACAGATTTCTACTTCAATGACAAATGTAATGCAAGTAGGCATTATGTCATGTTTAATATTAACAGTAAATTTTAATTAGAAGTATTTTCCGCTTTCTTCCAAATTCATGTTGGTTGCCAAGTGAGTTGAATTGAAATTCATTTTGTGGCCCAACAATGGCTTGTATCTAAAAACTCAGGTAAAGTCACTCATTCATTCACTTCTGTAGTTATTATATACAACTGAGTCAAGTTTGTATATAATGCATTCAATTGAATTGAATGCTTTTTATTGCCATTACACAAGTATAACAAGATTTAAAGCTTTCATCATGTAGTGCATAAATAACAACAATCAGACAAATAAATAATCAATAAATATGTATCTTATGACCAGTCCTTAGGACCTTGCTCTCAATTAATATTTTTGGTATGATAGCTATTTCAATAAAGAGATATTGAAAAGGAATGTACAGATATAAAATAACTCTTAGAAGAGAATTTAACATGAATGATGACTGCAAATAGAAAAGAAAAAGTAAGTCTTACCTCTCGTCTGTCATTGATTTGTTCTCTGATGACTGCTGGGTTCTTGTCTCCTCTGGCATCAACACACTTTTTATATTGTCAGCCAAGGACACATACACACATACTCCCACCAAAACAAATGATGTCATCAGAAGCCGTTCATAATCAGGAACCCCCTTTTTCGTCAGCCTTTCTTTGACAAATATTTTCTGCCGAATTTACCCTGTGACGACGAAAAGAAGCATCACTAATAGGAGTCACTTCACGGAACGCACATTCTGTGAAAACAAAGCCTGTCTGCTGTTGTGTGCTAAATGTCAAATATCGGGTTCTAAAGATTAACACCGGGCCGCTATGTCGTCACTGGGATTTTAACCAGCAAACTGAGGTATACGCTTACCGGTCTGCACACCTGCTGCCCAGGTGCCCTTTTGTCTGTAGGCTCACCGTGGAATAATAAGATTGTTCATGCCTCTCTGTATGGTTCACACAACACCGGATTTGGTTAATAGGAGTGTGAAAGTCATTTTCCAAATTTCATCTTCATGTCTCCAAAACTTCACACTGTAACTGTAATACAGAATCATTTGAGTTTTTTTGCCCCTCACTGCCACGTTTACTCCTCAATATTTGAATAATTCTGACTGCAAAAAGAAAAAAATTGAATAATTCTGACAGCAAAAAAGAAAGAAATTGAATAATTCTGACTGCAAAAGAAAGAAATTGAATAATTCTGACTACAAAAAGAAAAAAAATTAATAATTCTGACAGCAAAAAGAAAGAAATTGAATAACTGACTGCAAAATTTAAAAAATTGAATAATTCTGACTACAAAAAGAAAAAAATGACTAATTCCGACTGCAAAAAGAAAAAAAAAAGAAAAATTCCGACGGCAAAATTTAAAAAAATTGAAAATTCTGACTGCAAAAAGAAAAAAATTGAAAAATTCTGACTACAAAAAGACAAATCAGTAGATTCAAATCCCTTACAATTATATACACATCTTTACACTTATGTAATGAAATGCCATCTTTATTTATAAACTCCAAAAACATTGTCAACTAGTTTGTCGCAAGCTGAGAGAAACAATCCCAGGTCCACCCGATAGCTCTTATTTATTAAAGTTCTTTTCTTCTAAACTATTACGTGTAGTATGAGTGAATGCGTATTGACCATTTAAAACGTTTTCCTTTTTTTTTCAAGACTGTTCATTTCTCTGAAAATCCTTTTACCTCAAATGGAACACGTGGCACCATTAGCTCTTCATATGGCCTTGAACATCCTTGCCAAACGCACGCACGTTAAAAGTGATCAATGTAATGGTTCGGAGATGAGCTGACCAAAAGAAAAGTCCCATTATTGACATTTTGTACGGTTTTATTGGTTTTAACCCCATTAAAAAAAACAACAAAAAAGTTCTCTTCGAACTCATGTTCGTTTTTCGGCAACCTCAAGAATGGTGGCACTGCATGTTTTTGCTTCTTCCAACAACGTCGACGCTCTGGACTGAGTCTGCGTTATAGGACAAAAAGTTGGATAACTGAGAAATTGAGTGATTGATTTGATAAGGGATGACCATACTTATATTCATGTTAATGAACATATTAACGTAAATATGTAAGTTCGTAGCCAACGGCTAATATCCATCTTTAGACCCTTTTGTAGATAAACAATGACACACACGAGACAGCCATTGTTGATGTGTTGGAATTTTTTTGTACAAGGAGAGGCTTTGTGTTAGAAGATTTTCTAGATTTGTTCCAGTTGAGGCGTTTGTGTTTCTTTAATATCTGACAATGGTGGTGCATTTCTGTCCAATACTTTCAAAGGCTGCTTGTAAATGGTTTCAATTGGTTTTAGTGTTTTTTTGCAAGCCGATGAAACCTATTAAAATGTTTCATATGTTTATAAACAATAGTCGCAAATTGAATTGAATGCTTTTATTGTCGATATTATTATTAGTATGTACTTCTGGTTGGTAGAAAAAAACATTTTGTCCAGTCTTTTGCTATCTAGCAGTCCAGTTAGCCCCATATCAAAAAACAACTCATGAATGCCTACCATTCTCTTGAAATTGTCATCTGTGATGTCTTTAAGGTTGATGACGATGTTGTAGTAGGCCCCAAAAACAGCCATTTCCAATGCTTTTACTGCAACCTAGAAATGAAAATAACCACACCCAAATGCTATCAATTATAAAGTTTAAATTTTCAATGTCATTCACGACACCAATTGTCCAATCCATTTTGACTGGGTGAGCTGGAAACGATCATTTGCTGCAACCTTCTCCTAGTCACAATGAATTAGACATCTGGTGACATTAATTGCAGCCATTGGGTTAAATGAGGGCCTTTCAAAAGGATTAATCATGCCATGGAAAAATAACAAGACCAATTACTACACTGCCATTCCCTACCTGAACATCAGATTTGCAGCCGACATTCCCGTATAAGGCGAGTTCTTTAATTGGTGGCCAGAGGGTGCTGACCTTCTCAGCCAAAGCCAATGGAACGCTCACAGCTTGCTTTAGCCCTTCCTGCAAAGCCACCTCGCGCCTGCCAGCATTATTCAAATATAATATTTCCATCTTGCCACCACACAAACGTCACTGGAGTGAGTGTGTACCTTTTTATTTCCTCCTTTGAATTTTTGGGCATCTTCAGGGCGGCCTGAAATCCGGAATGTACAAAAACAGAGTTATTATGAAGAGGAAGTTATTATAAAAAGTTGCTAGATTATTTTACAAAAATAGGACAAAAGAAAATACAGTTGTGCCTTGAGATATGAGTTTCATTATTTCCATGCTCTTACAAAGGCCATTAAAAAACTCAAAAAAAACCCTCAAAAGTTTAATGTTTTTGCCAGCTGCTTTCAGAAAAGCTAAATCTATTTGCCAATCAATTCTGAGCAATTTGACAGATTGTTTTTTTCCAAAGACCCAACTAATCCAGGGATATTCTATAATATATCAGATGAAAGAATATAATGTCTCCTTCAACAGGAAAAAAGATGGATTCTTCCTTTCTCAGTTATTTCATAATAGGCAGGATGCCATGAATAACTATTTTTTTCATTTTTTTTTTTCACAAATTGGTCTCATCCCAAATCGAAAATGTTGCATCACTGCTCTCTACTCACTGTTTTATGGCGGTAAAATGTTTGCCATGTAAAAATTCACAGTAGCACCAATGAAAATAGGAATTAATGGTATGGAATGAGTTAATGAAGAAGAATAAAAAGCACTCTACAATTTTGTACATTATGACAAGAAATCAGTAGCATCATTCAGCAAAAGATGTAGAGAATCCACAATTTTCCCCAACAGAAACGGTCTCATACAATGACGCAGAGACAAATGAAGATTTAGAGAAGGGTGGTATCGCAGTCAGCTTGAAATGCGAGTGGCAATAAACTGCTTGAAGTCAGTGAGCGTGAAATGGCAGTCGTAACAAACTGGTGGAAACCTCTTTTTTTTAGGAATTAAGCCAAAGGGAGTCGAATTGCACATCTCAAACAAAAAAAAGAATAAATAACAACAAAATCAGATAAACACACATTGAAAAATCTAAATTGAGTTGAGTCATATTTACATTTAGGCACAACTCTAATAAGAAATGAGACACACCATGTAGCTGTTGAAGGCAGACGAGTCTCTGTCAACCATTTCCAGCAGTTCATTCATTCCACGATGAAATGGGGGAATTAATTTCCTCATCACACCATCCACAGCCTCAAACTGTCTCTTGCCGTAGGTCATTTGGCCCACCATGGCACCCAGTGCAGCTCCCTATGGCCCAAAAAATGTCACCATCAAAATGATTTCAAAATTCTCTTGGTGTCAATTTATTGTCATAGGGCAGGAGTATGGAACCTATGGCTCGGGAGCCACATGTGGCTTTTATGATGGGTGCATATGGCTCTTAGCTAAAATATGGAAACCAGTGGTGAGAGTCCCGAACGCAACAATAGGAGCGTCACGCTGGGACTGTGTCATTGATTTCATTGATATTCATTGAACTAATTGATATTCATTGATTAGCAACAGCGTAACAACGTTGTCAAAGGAATTCAGAGACTTTTTGTACATTAGAAGTGTTAAATGACTGCACATTTTAATGTATTTTGACTTTGAAATTGTGAGTATGGCTCGTAAGGAATAACATTCGAAAATAAGAATTGTTTATGGCTCTCTCTTTCAAAAAGGTTCCCGACCCCTGTCATAGGCCAATGTTACCAGAGCAGCCACAGCGGCAGAGACTGAGCCTCCACCAGGGGCAGCGGTCCGAGCGCCCACGCTGCGGACAAACTGCTGCAGGGAAAGAGACACCAGGGGGTTGACATCTTGTGACCCCACCATGTACCTGTTGGAGGTGGGAAGAAATGATGTGTAAATACTCCATGACTGTCCTCAAATAGAAAGATAGATTTATTCCTGAAGGCGTTTTGCATGTTTAACATTGTTGCTGAAAACATGCACAAACTGAATAGAATGAGGTACTCAGTTACTCAATGAAGAACCCTTTTCTTTTTTTTAATGATTATTCCTCTTCTCACAGACACATATTTCCAACATTTAACTTTAATAAGACTAAAACTCACTCAATTATCCGTTCCTTTGGTTTGAATGGACCCAATGAGTCGAGGCCCAGCTTGCTGATCACCTGACCACACAAACAAGATTTAGAAGTTATACTGCAGTGAATCTATAAAAGGGGTCCTAACTTGGCTCCTAGGGGGAAAATGCAGATCTAATAATGACAGCATTTGAGAATAATTTCTTTAAAAAACACATGACACGACTCTTGAGCTCACCAGTCGCACTTTATGTTCCTCTTCCACAATGAAGAGTTCTTCCTTGGCAATGAAGAAGTCTGCAGCATCCAGAAGGGCTTTTAGAGGAATCAAACCGACAATCTGAGAGCCGACGATTGGCAGCTTCAGATCCTTAGGGCGAAGGAGGAAATTTGTATGAAGCAAAGTCTGCAAGGCACTGAACCTTGTTGTCAGAAACCAGTTCTACTGTGTGACTTCTGACCTCTGCATCTTTGCAAATCTCCTCGTAGACACGGTGAAGGGGCGTTTGTTCATAATCCAAGATGTTGGTTGACACCTGAGCAATGCTGGCCTCGTCCAAGTACCAACCAATAGCTTGAACCTTTTTCAGCAACCCTGGCTGGGATTAAACACAAAAAAACTGAGTTTTTGAGAGTAAAAAAAAAGATACCTTATAAATGAAGTCTAGTAAATATTCCCAGCATCTCACCTGGTCTTTGCCTCTACCCTGCTCCCTTATATCCAACGCTATGCGATGTGCCTGCTCCTTGGTCCCAATGAGGTTTACATTGTAGGCGATGAGAAACTTTCGAGCACCCGTCACTGTGGCACCCCATGATGCGACAAATGTGGCAGGGCCAAAGTCTGGAGACCATTCATTTCGCTTGAGCTGTAAGGCAGAAGCATACAGAGCAAATTTATTCCGCACAATTGGAGCTTTTACAATGGAGAAAAGGGGAAATTGCCTCATAGTTTGAGACTAAATGTTGTTATTGTTTAAAACAAAGAGGTCTGGTCTTCAACACTTTTTAGCCACAACTGATGAGCTCAGATGGCAATTGGTTGAAAACCACTATTAGAGCTGCCAACCTCTATTGACCCCATTTCAGGAGTCCCCATGTCCCATTTCTGGAGTTTATCCGGATTGAATGCGATTCACGCAAAATCGATATGAAGTCGCACAAAATTCGTCAGAACTTGTAACTCGGATGATTCACAATGCACTCTGGGTACTGAATTCTTTCGCTTTACAGTGCAGTTGAACCAAGATGGCGGAAGCCAAAGGATAAATTTGGTACTTTTCTGAAATGGTGTCTTCAAAAACTAATTAAGTGACTATTTTGGGGGATTTCCAGAGTTTAGAGTGGTTGCCCGGACTCCTGGCGTTGCATTTCCGAGTAAACTCCTGAAATCCCAGCATAGTTGACAGCTCTATATTAGCCAGAATGCTGTGGACGGCATGTGTATTGTCTATTGGAAAGTCTTACCTTGTCAGCTAAAGCTTCATACTCGCCAGCTCTCACAGATGGAAGACTCCTCCGTGCTTCGCATTTTGCCGCTTCGCCGTAAAGGAACACTTAGGACACAGAGCTTGTTAATTTTTCAAATTACGTTTTTTTGTTGAGTAGACTTTACAAAATAAAAATGCACATCACCTGGCACATTCAGCATATCCGCTAGTTTTTGTCCAAAGATGTTGGCACAGCGGACGCAGTCGTCCATCGTGACGTTCTGAACGGGGATGAAAGGACAGACATCCAGTGCTCCCATACGAGGATGCTCACCTGCAAACATTTTTTGGGGGACTCTTATTTCATCTCAGTGACATTCTAACTGTAACTCATATTTTTGGGATCACAATCAAAAATGGGAATATATCACTTTACCTGAGTGGTGGCTCATGTCAATAAGGTTGAATGCCTTTTGGGCAGCATTCAGCGCCCCTTCCACCACCGCATCAGGATGGCCCACAAATGTGTATACAGTCCGGTTAGTGGAGGTTCCGGGATCGATATCCAGCAGGGTACACCCGGGTGTGTTGCTAATGGCTGCCGAGATGGCGTTAATAATCTGAAAGTTTGCGATGCTTTTAAATTTCGGACGTTTTCATTTTGTTTAAACATTTTTGTTCAAATGTTATGGATCTTGAGAACATTTAGAACATTTTCCTGGGTATTCTCATTATCCAAACATTAGTTTGACATGTTTTACATCACAGGTGTCAAAGTGGCGGCCCGAGGGCCAAATGTGGCCCGCCGCATCATTTTGTGCGGCCCGAGAAAATGAATCATGAGTGCCGACTTTCTGTTTTAGGATCAAATTGAAATGAGGAGTATAAATTCATATTGAATTTCCTGATTTTCCCCCTTTTCAAATCAAGAATTGTAAATTTGTAATCATTTTTTTTGTTTTTAGTTCAAAAATCTAAAATCTCAAAATACATCTAAAAAGCTAAAATAAACATTGTTTTAAATCTATAAAAATGAATATCCAGGGCTTTTGTGAGGATAAGCAGTTTGAAAAATGAATAAACTAAAGGGAATAAAATGGTGAGGAAGAGTACTGTATAGAGAAAATAGGACAACTGTAATGGGAAATATCAATATTTCAAAAACTAAAGTAGTGGATTACAGTAAGTGGTTTCTTTATAATGTGTCTTTTTAACATAGAAATACATAACTTGATAAAATGTAAAATATACTGCGGGGGTGGTGGCATTTTAATACAGTTGCACAGATGCAAATAAGGCATCACCATCCTTTGGGCTTGAATAGGCTGCATTTATCCTTTTTTTACTATAAATATTTTGCCCCTTTTTTTGTTCAAATATTGTCACGGGTCATAACACCACAAATATGGAGGTTATTCACGCATTAACGGTGTTTCATTTGTGTGTAAGCAGCCAGTGAGTTCATTCCTTAGGCAAAGAGTAGCAATTACCAAATGAATTATCACTTTTTTACGATCTTCATAAATAAAACTTATTGTGAGGTGAGTTGACATCACTGCCTCCATACAGTTCTCCAAAGTCATTTTTACTTGCAAGTTATAGCAAAATTATTGTCTGGATGATTTTTCATTCCTTGAAAAGACCATTTTATCGACATACTCTTATTTTTAAGACACCACTGCATGTCTTACGTTATTAGAGGCCGCATTAATAAGATTATTAAAAGCTTAAAAATCACCAACTACCCCAGGAAAGTTGTATAAAGTGGACACAGCTTCAAATGGAGTCAGCATGTGTTAAAAGAATGAAAAGAGGAAACTAACAGGGCATAGAATTCCATGAAAAAAAACTGACCTCTTGATTTTTGCCTTCAGAGAAGTTGGGAACACATTCAACCAGCTGAGCTGCCATAATGTTGTTACCAGTATAACTTCTGTCTAAAACTGGGTAGGCACCTCCATACACTTGAAATAACACACATTCAGCTGAATCATTAACAGTAGGCCATCCCAAAATGTTGTGTACAAAGAAGATCCCATGTGGTGAGTGAATGAATACACGGCAACCAGACTTCACAAAATATTCAATGAATTTTTAGAACGTCTGCACAAAGTTCATCCAACTTCTAACAATAAGTAATCCAACATTACAAACTTAACTTCATGTGTAAGTGATTAAAACAAACGCAAAGTATGTGATTCTTCAGCAGAGATACAGAAGCAAAGATTACATTCTTGTTTATTTTTGACAAACTGAACGTCAAACAGGGGGGGGAAAATCATTTTGGAGAGTTCAGAGGTCCATTAGGTTAGTTGAACATCAACTCTTGAACTCTTTGAAGAAGATGCTTGTGTTATAGGTTTAAGTTGATTATAACTGGTTTGTGTATGTTCATTCATTCATTTAGGGCTGCGGGGTGTGTATATCAGAAAAAATATATATATATTTTTTTGTTTTACTGGATTTAAAGTCTAAGTAATACACTTTTTGATATTGTTTCCTGGTTTATAAAAGTCATGATTTATTCTATTACTTGCAAGGTTTCCTGATGACATGAAATAAATAAATGCAAAGCTGAGCCACCAAAAAGTTGGGTTATTCGCTTGCCTGACCTTGGTGCGGAAAGACCTGGTTCGAGTCCTACTTGAGCACACTGATTGTGAGTGGTCGTCTTTTTCAATGTGCCTTGCGATTGGCTGGCAACCAATTCGGGGTGCCCCCCACCTGTCTTCCGTGGTTGGCTGGGATATGTTCTAGCACCCCCCGCAACCCTTGTGATGGAGTACCGACTTATAAAACTTTACTTCTGACGTTGGATCTGTCTCGTATTTAGTGTACAATTATGTATTGTATTATGTATCGCTTGGGAGGACGTGGCGTCAGTTTGCACATGCGCAGTCACAGTCGGTCACATTCGGGTAGCCGGTCACAATTGGGGAGTGATAAGCACTTCGTGTAGCTGGTGTTAGCTAGGTAGCCCTATGTTACCAACTGCAGACAGTAGGTGTTGTCGCTCATTTTTAAACCTTTTCGATGAGAGCCATAGAGTCGCCATTCTCTACTGAGTGAAACATTGGGGTTGGTTGCACAGTACAAGGCCTTTAGTTCCCATAAAAATGAAGGCTATGACAATTACAAATGAGTAGACTGCGTCCAATATAGGATGTGCTAACTGTCGTAATATTATGAGTAGTATTATTGTCCCTCAGTCAAGGGAAATAGTTTGCATAGTAATAGTTTGACTACTCAGTTAAGTCATGTTAGAACACTAACTAAGCAAGACGCCGCTCGTGCAAGTTTTGCGTGTTTGATATATGTCACAGAAGAACGTCTTCTTTCAAAATCCACATGAAGAAATCGATTGAAGAATCTGACTCCACCCACCAACGCTTACATTCGCCACGGCTCCTCGCTCTTAACTTCAAGGTGATCTATTATTAATTCCTTTGAAAGCTTCCGCCGCATGAAAATCATCTTAGTGTTGGCGTTTATTATATTTCTATGTGTGTGTGTGTGTGTTTGATAAGACATCAGGGCGCAGTTTGGGCAATTCCCGTCGCCATAGGTCAGGAGATTTCCTCCCGCAGATAGCACAGGTAATGCGAAGGTATGCGAGAGTAATATGCGTGTGCTTCTCTCTCTTTGTCACAGCAAAAATGGCAAGCTGTGTTTTAAAGACGCCGTCAAAAAGCTGATGGGACTGGAAAGCCCGCCCCGAGGAGCATCAATAACCACTCACGCAGCAGCTGGAGACACCGATAGCCTATCAATCTGGTCGACTGGAGATGAGTCTTCCAATATTTGCTTCCATGGGTGAGTTGGCTGAGCATCGGTAGTCTAATTGGTTTTTCATAAACTCATCTAATTGCTTTCCTTTGACTGCCTGGTGGTGGCTTGAGTGGTTAGCATGTCGGCCTCACAGGCCAAGGGGTCCTGGGTTCAAATCCAGGTCGGTCTGCCTGTGTGGAGTTTGTATGTTCCCTGTGTGGGTTTTCTATGGGTGCTCTGGTTTCCTCCCACACTCAAAAAAATGCATGCTAGGGTGATTGGACACTCTAAATTGCCCCTAGGTATGAGTAGAATGAATGGTTGGCCACCGCCTCTGGCCCGAAGTCAGCTGAGATAGGCTCCAGCACCCCCTGTGACCCTAGTGAGGATTAAGCGGTTCAAAAAATGAATGAAAAAAATGATTTAGCTGTTGGTTGTTAACCCCACTTCCCCCCAAAGAATAAAATCAGCTATTCATGGTTCTTGTGATGTGCATAAAATGCCATCAGATGGCAACAAAACCCCACAGAAGTTATTTGTTTAAAGGGAGTATATGTGTATTGAATACATATAACCCATTGCAAAGAATACAGCAGCACCATTCTTGGGGGATGTTAATTCAATTGTTTTATTGTGTAAAAGTAAAGCAAATCAGTGACATTTATAGTTATTTCAAATGGTAATTGAATTGAATACTTTTTATTCTCATTATATGGGTATAATGAGATTTAAAGCTTCATCATGAAGTACACGAATAACAACAAACAAACAAATAAGCAATACATAATTAGAATACTTAATCATCAATAAATAAAGAAGTAGTCAACATAGATAAGTAGTCAACCGGAACAAGTAGTACCTCCTATTTACAAAATATATCGAATATTACCTATTCATACATAAATAAGTAGGTACAAAAGGGACTAAAGTGGTTAACAGCCTATGGAGTTTTAGTGCAAGTAATACAAGAGAAGTCTTGATTATGTCCTAGTTGCAGAACTCGAGTTGAGTATGGCTTTAAGAACTAAAAAGAAAGTGTCCCCCGGATTGGCTCCATCACCCCCCGCGACCCTAATGAGGATAAAGTGGTCCAGAAAATGAGATGAGAGGAAAAAAATGAAATCTTGATTTAAGAAAATCAAACAAAAATTAAAAAAAAAAATCCAAGGCCTGATTTGGATTCAGTTCCCCAAAGTTATATTAGTGTTTCTTCAAAGCAACAGTTTTCTTGTGCAAATTTGAAATTAAATTGACTTGAATGTTTTTTTTTGTCATATAAATATTATAATGAAATTTAAAGCTTTACCACGAATGACTGTTGTGTGTACTATTGTCAACCAGATGGCACCCAAATACCTCTGTCCAGCCCCAAAAGACTGACGTTGCCTCAGAGTTTTTTTCTCCACTGAAGAGCAAATATGGAGACAATAATAGTACGTTTTTCATTTCATTCCTCTTCAAAATGAGAATTTCTCAAAATGTGGACATTTATGGCCACAGGTATTTGCCCACCTGTTAAACGTGTGTCTGTTGTGGCGTATGACTCTCTGAGTGACCTGAGAAAACACTTGGAGAATGACAGTTTGAGTACCTCTTCACTGGGATATAAAACACTGCAAAAAACTGATATAATGCAGCAGGTAAGGATCACAAGTCATTGTAATGAATTGCTGAACTCAGTGGAAATGTTTTCCTAACTTTTTTTCATTTACACCCTTTTATTTGCAGTCTTCTTCAGCTACAAATGAAAAGAGCAAGTACAGCAGGAGCATGTCAGATGAGGATCCAGAGGAAGACAAGAGAAATACTTGGCAGGCCTTCAGAATGAAAAAGCAAACAGGCAGGGCGACAATAGGCCGTCGTCCTCACAGCAGGGAGAAGAAGGCGTCGTCGGAACCTAGTGAGCTCCAAGAAAACTCTGCCACCGTTGGCTTGCCACAAACATCTTGTGTTCTTCTAGTTGTTCTGTCCAGCGAGGACGAAGAGCTGGAGGAATGTGCCGAGAGCGGACAGACTGACCAAACGTTTCCCGTGGATGAAATGCCAGGAGTAAACCTGCAGCAACCATCCTTAGTGGAACTGGACTTTTTGGCTTTTCACTTTGGCTTGATGCATACGGATGCCAATGGGAAGATGACGGTAAGATCTAGTGCAGGGATGTCAAAACCAATTCCACTAAGGGTCAAGAGGGTCCTGGATTTCATTCCAACCAATACGGGACAGACAGTTTAACCAATGAATTTTCTGCTGACGCAATCAGCGTCTGACTGCAATCAACTTGTAGGACACAGGTGTCAAACTGGTGGCCTGGGGCATAGATTTGTTCCACCAAATCCTTTTGTGCAGCCCGCAAAAGTAAGTCATGGATGTCAAATTCATGTTTAATGCAAAATTTCAAATGAAGATTATACATATAGTGAATATTTAACCCTGCACACTTTCTAAATTCCATAAATGTATATATTTTTAACATCTAAAATAGAACTAAGAATGTTATATTTTTCAATGTAAATTAATACATCAAATTAAAATACTTAAATAATTTTCTTTTTAATTGAAAAAATAAATGACAAAAATATAAAAAAATATCTTCCCCTTTTTCATGAACAGAAAATATAAATACAAATACTTGTCAATTAATTACAAGTCATTTGACTAATACAATAATCGTGACAGCCTAGTTGGATGACATGAATTTAACTGAGAAAACGAGTTTGACACCCCTGAATGTCGAAGATATGATTGGCGAAAAAGGGTCCTTCGTTTGTTGGAAGGAAAATTTCTACCCATTTGTTTTTTTTTTTAATTGATTTAGTGTCTAGTAATCTGGTGCGTCACGATGAATGAAAAGTAATTTTAACGAGACATTGGTGTTTTTTTTGTCCAGATTACATCAAGTGGAATACTTCTCCGTTTTAAAGGTACTAAAGATGTTCTCAGATTTGTGCGGTCGTGTATGAGAATAACTGATGTGATGAGGTCCCCTTCCCAACAGGAGATGAAGAAGGTGAGGTCACTGTTGTCGCATCACAGTTGCGAGGATACAGTTTATTGGATGGCGGACTAGCTGTGGGTGGGACTCTGCTAAATGATTTTATGGGTCCTGCTCCGTCATTGCTCTTCCTGTGGGTCACGGATGCTCAGGCCAATGTACTGCACAGAGAAATGGCCTTCATTCAGACAAGCAATCCCTCGGGTAAAATTATGAGTCACTGTCATTAACTGTTTGTCAATTGCCTGATGAATTAGATAAACGGTCTATTAACTTTAGTGTTTTAATAGGAGCTATAACTGGTGTATTTCTGTTTTTGTGTTAATTTTGTGATCATTAATTCATTATTTTACTTTCCTATAAAGCAATTTAAATACATATAGTAATCAGTAATAATTGTAAAACTGGTGTTCGCATATGTGGACATTTTGCATTTGTTTCCTTAATATTAACGTTATTGTGGCCCACAATACTCAAAATTTGATGCCCACATTTGTTGACAAATCCCTTTATGGTGTTAAGTTTACATTATTTGTATTTAAATTACAAAAAGATAGTTGCTTACTCTATAAATGATTTTAACTAAATACAATACTGTGTCTCCTGAAATAATATTAAAATGGTACCCCCAGGGGCCGTAGGACCACCATGTCCCATCCTTCTACTGGTAATGACAGAGTGGCTTTCCGAGTCCAAGGCTGCACTGCTCGCTTCTATGTTAGAATTGAAAGAGTTCAGACAAGCCGACCCGCCCTCAGCAATTGGGCTGACCTCCCCGTTAAGCTGGAGTGATGTGCTACTGCTCATCCACAACTGCCCCACACCAGTGGATGATCACCTTCTTCATCTGCTGGGAGAGTCGACAGTAAGAATAACCTCGTCTGTTTGCCCCGCTCCATTCGGTGGTGTGCAAAGGCTGGTCTAGCTCTTAAGCAAAATTGTGTCTGTGTACCAGGAGGTGGCCAATCCGCTGGGAAAAACATACAGGAATCGGGAATCTGGTCTGCAGCTGTCTAGCAGGTCAAACACTTTACTGCACTTTACTAGCAACAAGGGGTTAAACTTTATGTATCTTTTAACATATTTTTTGTATATGCATGAAGACCCGTAGCAGCATTCTGCATTTGCTGCAGCCCTATAATTGATTAAAAAAAATAATCCTGTTTATATGCAGTTGCTCTGACTGCATTTTTCAGACAATCAGTCGCAGTTGCTTCTTAGCAGTTAGTATAGCTTTTAGCCAAAACCCATAGTTAGGGTGGCTTGTCTTAGCATCAACAGTTCAAAGGAATTTAATAACACTGGAGAGGGCACCGTGAAATTGTTTTGCCAACAGCTCTCAGTTGTGTAAATCGCATAAATGGGATAAAAAAAACACTAGAAAATAAAAATAATTTAAGGCAGTTAAACAATATATCAATATGGAGTTTAATTTATTTAATAAGGAACAGGACATATTAATGAACATATTTTTATTCATGTTAATGAACATAAGTAAATATGTAAGACTGTAGTCGAGGACTAAAAGAGTACAGAACAAAAAGAGAGCACACAGAACCCATGTCTGTCATCACTGTTTCATAGTGAATACCTATCGAATAAGATAATGCTTGGTTTTGTACTTGATTTAATTATTTGGTTAATAACTCCAAATGAGTTATTTATTGTAACAAGATAAATTGTTGCAGATCAGGTAGATTTAGTAGTTAAAAAGCATTTCTATTCTTGACTTTTAAATCCGTCCTGTATATAGGGGGTGTTGTGGTCTGCAAGATTTATGTTTGACATCCCTGCCTGGCGACCAGTCTTTAAAGTATTTGTGACCGTGTGGCATCATTGATTCAGGTTGATTCAGTACCCGGCACCACCCTCCAAAGGCGGGATCACAGTGACCCAAGAGGACTTGGTCTGTCTGGAAAGTGGCCAGTACCTTAATGATGTCATCATTGATTTTTACCTCAAGTAAGTCAAGAGGAAGTCAATCAAAGTATTGCCTGCTTCCACTGACTGGTTCTGCCTTACAGGTACCTCCTTCTCGAGGGTGGTGGCCGCGCTGTGGCTGAGCGGAGTCACATTTTCAGTAGCTTCTTCTTCAGACATCTCAGCACAAGTCAGGGCTGCAGCAACACAACTTCTGCAGTCCCGTAAGAACAAGTTTGGGCATGTTGGTCAATGGATTATAAATTGAACAACAAACTTGAGAAGGATGCTATGATTTTGTTGGCAGAGATCAGTATGCGAGGCACCAGAGAGTTAAGACATGGACTCGACATGTTGACATATTTTCAAAAGACTTCCTGTTTGTTCCCATAAATAAGGAGTAAGTAAAGTTGAGGAGGAAAAAAAAACATGAATTGTTTCTTGCAAGCGCTTGTTAGGCTCACACCTGACTCCGTACTTCTGCAGAGCTCACTGGTTCCTGGCGGTCATTTGTTTCCCAGGTCAGAATGGAAGCCAGTATAAAAGGCGTACAAGTAAGCTAGTTCAGGAAACTGTATTTCAGTCGACTGGTACACACATCAGCAGCTTCTTCCATGCATGACAATCTAGAATAGCAATTAACTTGCTCTTCTGTTCTTAGGTAGAGTCAAGCATCTCGGTACAAGAGGAGTACTGCCACCGGTAAATATCAGCCAAACCAGGAGAGGTGGAACTACTCGTCACTTAATTAATATATCATAGCAACTCAACATGTTATTTTTTTACCATTTCCATACGAGCAAAACAATTGAGTTTTTCGTAAGCATTTAAAAAAAAAAAAAGGTAAACAATGTAATTAAGTCAGGACAAAAATGACTGTTAAATTGTGATAAAAACATTAAGCAATGGTTTGACCAAATGTAAACATTGAGTTTCTGTTTTCAGACATGTACTGAGCAAGGCTGCATGAAGGAGTTCACTTTGACACGGTCAGTATTCTACTTGATAGGTGAATGACCTCATGCAGCATCATTAGGTTTTAGCCATGTTTTCTTTTTGCCTTCAAGGCCGTGCATCCTTGTCATGGACTCTTTGCAAGTGGGGCAGCATAAAAATGTTTGCAAAGTTCTACGAGAGTGAGTACTTGTCACTCGGCAACATTTAGCTGAGTACGAATAAATGTGATTTGTGTGTGTGTGTATTTAGCTACTTGCAGGTGGAGTGGGAAGAACGTAGGGGTCTACGTCATATCTTCGACGCTGACAGCATGTGTAGCCATAGCTGCAGAGTTCCACAGCAGGATAATACTAGCGACTGTGGTTTATACCTGCTGCAGTATGTGGAGAGCTTCTTTCAGGTGACAATGGCAAATTACTATTCTTCATATTCACATTGTGTTGTGTCACCTGCAAATTCTTAAGAAAAAAAATAAGAAACTAGCAAGGTTTATGGTGTTTTTAATTGTGAAAGGGCAAAAGTTGGGGGCAAACAAGTGCTGATTTAAAAAAAAATTGGCAAAAAGGTTATTGTTAGCATTTCTTTTTGGGGAATAGTTTTCCATTTATGTAGACAACAAAACTATTCTGCCTAATATAATGCCTCGATATCTTGGCTTCCTAGAACCCCGTGGTGCACTTTGACCTCCCTCTGCTTTTGGGCAATTGGTTTCCACGACAGAAGGTACGACAGAAACGTGAGGAAATCCGCTGCTTGATTATGACTCTTCACAAGGATCAGTCACAGGCTAAATGATTTGACTATATATATATTTTTTTCTATTTATTTTATTCATTGTTCATAATAAAATATGCTTACATTGTTGTTTAAAGCCTTTCATGATTATTGATTATTTTCCCTGGGAAAACTGCAGTGAGTCGGATAGGGTCGAAGGTCAGACAGCCGCAGATGATCAATCAGCTCATAACTTTTTCATTTATCTTCACATTTTGTATCTTTCGCTTTCAGCAAGATCATTTCCAAGCAACACTACTAAGTCACCGTTGTTTTGGACAAACCTAGACTAAATGGTATCGTACTGTGTTAGCTTTCCAGACAAATCTTAGCATGTTCAATCATCATTTTTGATGTCCATTTAATCGGTTCACATCCACTTTTTTTTCTTTCTTTCTTATTTTTTAAACTTGGTCTTGGTCCTAAGTCGAACCTGTGTGGTACTCATGCCGCCGTAGCATTGACTAATCTGCCCAACGGGAGGGAAAGATTAACGGATTTGTATCCCAGACTCCAAAAATAATCTTTGTCCTTAAGATACTGATCCTGATCGGCTGCATCCAATCGACTTCAAAGTAAAACAAGCGTCGTGGGGGTGATCTCGAGTATTTTCTGCTTGATCTTTAGACATGCTTCCCGCAGTACTTGAATTTGTCCCCGGGTGTCTATTAAGCTGATTATCCAATAAAAGACGTCCGCCTATGTTGACGTAGTGGCGGTGGAGGTGTTGGAGAAGCCGCAAGTGCATTCATGTTCTCTGAGTTCAACGTCACACTACTTTAAAAAAAACAAGGGGATAGTGGGAAAGTCTGGAAGACTGATTGTTAGTGTAGCTGAAATAACGCATAGTTGTGCAAGTATGTACAACGTAATGTAATCGGGCATGTGGCTATAGTCAGATATATTCAGCCAGTCACATTCAAACTCATGTTAAAGAATTATAGTTATATATCTTGTGTTTTTATGAAGTGGTGAAGTTCAATGTCATGTGTGTAAATTTGACTGAATTTCGCACTGTAGCCTGAATGCAAGAAAATCTTATCTGACCTGATCAAGTTATGTTATGCACACTCGTGCACCCTCATTATTTCAGTAGTTCATTTTTACAAGCCCCAACAAAAAAAATGTTTTTTTCATTTTTAAATTGAGTTCTAGTTATAAGCCAAGTCAACGTTGCAGATAGTTTTGACAAGAATTTTTTCTCTCTGTAACCATTTTTTTCATGGCAAAAGATGCACTAGGCAGTATAAAGTTTTCTAGTTTTCTAGGCAGTATAAAGCAAGTAATACATCTTATATTATTCACGGTAAATACAACACAGATTAAAATATATCAAATAAAGACAAAACAGGGTCCAGCTTAATTTGACTACCGGGTAATGTAACACAAGAAACGAATTGAGGAAGCCGGGTCAAGTAAATAACGTCTGCCCGCTAACACTCATCCACCCCAACAGCTTAACAAATAGGATTAAAGCTTCCATCTGCTCACCTGAGACAAAGCCACCCGGTGAGCTTCGTCCCTCCAGCTCGTCACCAAACGGCGTCTGGGGAAGTGTGAGGGACCTTCCACATGAGCTAGGGACGTGAGCTGTGGCATTGGATTTGACATGGCGGGAAAGCGTCGCGGGTTGTGGCTGTGGACGTTGGGGCTACTGCTTATATCTGGCTGTGTGGACATGGAGTCAGGTCAGTCTCTTGCCGTGGAGTTGTTCTCGCTCACCTGTTGTGGTCAACTTGCTTCTCCTTGCCACCCTAAGGTGATGGATCTGAAGACGAGCAGCTTCTGATGAAGCATCACGGAGCTATGACTCGCAGGAAAAGGAATCTCATGTTTCCCAACGGAGTGAAACTTTGCAGTCAGGAGACATTAGACCAGGCCGTTTCCAACCATCTCAACTACTTTCACCTAAGAGGTTTGTTATAATGATTTGATGTACAGTTTGTTATATACCAATATCCCTGGATTTGCACTTAAATTGCATGTAGCTCCTCTCTTAACCCACTTACCGGCTTAAAAACTACGTCTGGCATCATTAAAGGCAACCGATGGCAGTAAGGTCAGATGTCACACAGCGCTAAATGCTTAACTCTTGATTGGGAACTCATTTAGCTCATTGGCTGCCATTAGCGACACTAGACGTCAAATCTATTTGAACTGGGAGATGCTGACAGCCAATGATTAATGACGTTGACTCGTGAGCATTCACAGCCAGTCTCCATTTTGTGATTTTTTGAATTTTGGATTTCCTGAAAGAAAAATCCAACTTTGCTCAATGGTGATAGGCTTTACCAAACTTTTGGAAACTGAGAGCTACTCCTTGGGTGATGGCTGCAGATGGATACCTTTGAAATACCTTTTACTGTGTTATTATATTCATTTTTGGGTGATCACATACTCCAATCCATTTTGACTGGGAGAACTGACAGTGATGATTCACTGCCAAACTTCCTAACCACACTGCTGGGAAATCACAATGCACTTAGGGATGACTTGGTACTTAACGTTGTTGTCGCTGGTCTAAAATAGTGGTGTCTAAAGTACGGCCCGGGAGCCAACTCTGGCCAGCTGCCCAATTTGCATTAGGCCAGCAGCAAATTATATCATTGAATGTGGTTCACACTACGATACACTTCTCAGTTCTAACATTACATGCAGTGCTTCTTCATCAGTAAAGGGTTCAAAACCTGACATGTTAAAAAAGATAGAAAAAACCTACTTGGAATTGTTTTTTGGTAGTTTAAATCAAAGTAAAAATATTTTGTCATATCTTTGGATTATTTTGTTCTTTATAGCCCTTAACTCAGTCACTTCCATTGACAGTTATAGATATCAAATTTATTTCAACATGGAAAGCATTGAGTCATCTTATCTAACTCCCCCTTTTTGGGATAGACGTCCAACACAATTTCACTGAATTATTTGATATATAGCAGCCTTCCTAGTCAAAATGGATTGGATTTCTATAGCGGTCAATGTCAGCCAAAGAGTTAACACTTCAAATTCACTTTGAAACCTGGTTTTATTTTAACTAGTGGCAAGTGGAAAGATTTCACGGTGGCCCTTGCATGGTTAGATATTCTTTTTTTTCTTTCTCTTTTTTTAAAGGCTCTCGTAGAAAAACAGTTTCGATAGTTTAGAGAACATTCTAGAACTTTTTGCTGTATTCCAGTGTGTCAGGAGACAGTCTGGGAGGCCTTCAAGATATTCTGGGACCAGTTGCCAGAACGTGATCAGTACCGGGACTGGGTGAGCCGATGTATGAATGGCTCCATTAACGTAAAGGAGATTGGCAAGTTCTTCAGTGAATCGGAGGCGCACCTCAGCCTCATTAGGAGCGTGAGTAACTATTATGGTTGGACACAATCAAGTTTTAGGTTGCTCTAATATGTAAAGTGTGACAAGTTTCTTTTAATGCTTCTTTCAGAGAGTTGGGATGGCGGCACCCATGAGCAGGTCAGTGTCACATTATTGTTGATTCATTTGCATAATTTGATGCTTTCAATGGGATAGAATTTATTTGTATATTATATTTCAAAGATTGCACTTCAAACAGAGTGGCATGTCCTTTTATTTGGATAGTTTATTGTGCCTCACAGATGTAGGTGAACCATATTCTATGTTTTTAAATCATTTTTCATTTGGAATGACACTTTTCTGAAATATAAGATCCGATCCATTCAAAATTCCCCAACAGAGTAGAATTTAACCAGCAAACTAGGTGTAAACAAAGTGCTGTCTGAGAATCCCATCCATACATTAGATACTATGACATGAAAAATTGCTCATGTAGAAAGAAAGACAATCGGTGTGCCAGAAATGATCTGATCTTGACCATTAATCAAATTCAACCAGGCAGAATTCTGACCTTTCATCGTGTAATTGATGACTCATTTTAACATGAGTTTTGGAAATCAGCTACTATAATAAACATGATTTGAATGATATTCTAATTTATTGAAAGACACCTGTTCAAGAAATACATGACTGCCAAAAAAGGTGATTTATGGGGGAGTTGACTTTGAACATTCTATGGATGGAAGCTATTTTCCATTCTCTTAGATCAAACAGTGTTTTGGAAAAGCGATTTACTTTTCATTTTGGTTTTTGCTGTAGATTGACAGTCAAACTAATGTGTTTGCTTTCTACTATCACACCGTAAGCATAGCCAACAAAATCAATGTGACAGCATTATGAGAACTTTATCAGCCTCTGCTCATGGATACTACAATAGACTGTCTGACTAATAGGATTATTTTGATATTGTCACTGTGACGGATATTGCATAATATGATTGCAAGCAGCATATCTCACGTTTAGTTAAATTTGCCACTGATTGCCGTCAGTGTCATCTAATTAATAATGAGATTACATTTTTATTTTTTAAGCTCGACTTTTGGATTCTGGTTGACAAGTTTTCTTGCCAATGGCACAGAAAGAACATTCAATTTGGTTGACGCTTAACCCCAAAATCTAAATTTTAGAAGCACTATGGCTGACAATATGGCTTTATTATAATCATCTTAAGTCTGAAAGATGGATGCAAGCTCCACATGTCACAAACCTTGATGTTTTGTTGACAAAAAGTGTGTTGTGTTTCCTTACGTGCTGCAGTGTTCCCATCAGCTCAGGCCCACCTATGTGCAGGTAGGCCTCAATGGACCAATTAATAAGAAATCACAGGCTGTACCTTTTCTTGTTTTTTTTATATTGTATCATCATTATCAGTATTATTATAATACTATATTATTTTATATTTTACTATGCTACTGCTGTCTAGTAGCTGAAAAGCAAGACAAAACTACTTGGTATATAAAAGGGATGTCTGATGCTTCAGTGTTAACTTCAGTGATGCTTGTGTTCTGTCCCGTTGCTTGGCGTAAATTGCTGTGTTAACTGTTGGCCTGCTCCCATTACAAAAAGTTGGTTTTCTCTTGTTTTATTTTGTTTTTGTATCTTGCAGTTCTGAGAATTTGCCAGGGATTCCAGGCAAAGGACTTGTGATCAATCGCCAGCCAGGTAAAGAATTACCTCATCTCAGTATTTATTGTGAAGGGTTGTGTGCAATGTTCCCTCTAATTTTTCATTGGCCTGGGCCGAAAAACAACTTCCCTGAGCGCACTGAGTAACAGTGTGAGGGACATTATCATTGCTCGCTATGAGCACACCAGTATCACACCTGCCGTAAGCAGGTGCATGTTAATGGTCCAAAAATGTATAATGTAAAACATGCTGTAAAACACGAAATACATAAGAGTGGACAGAGCAACTGCCACTGGCTGCCGCGTAAACAGCGCCATCATGGGGAAAGGGGTAAAAAAAAAGAAAGTTTGGATTTTATTTACTGCGCTCCATATCATTGCTGCTGCGCAGAGAAGACGAGAGTAGTGCGCAATTGCGCACGCGCGCAGCTTAGAGGGAACATTGGTTGTGTGTCACTTACATATACGATGGGATTCACTAGCAAGGAGTCCAGACTGCTTGCCAGTCCTTGGACAAAGTAAGCTGGGATAGTCTCCAGCTCACCTGTGACCCTGAGCAGGATAAGCGGTACAGAATGGATGTGTAGATGGCTTTATTGGAGTCAGCTGTTCAGAAACTGATGTATTTTTAGATAGGAAAATACAATACAATATTGCAATGGTCAAGTGGACAGTTGTGTGGAGTTAAATGTGTGGAGAAGGGAATAGCATATAGTATTGGATTAGAAGCCAATATTGACATGGTGATAATGTTGCAAGAGCTGTCACATTGGGGGCACGTTACGTATCGAGTAGATCCACATCTGCAAATTTGATTAGAAAAAGGTGATAATGGCAAAATGAATAGTCAAATTAAAAACTTTTGACAAGATCCAAATCAGTTTCATAGTATTGAGAGGAAAGAAATAGCTAAAGTATTACCATTGGTTATAAAGAGTTATAGAAACAAGCTGAGAATAGAAAGGTTATGAATGCTTTTAAATGTGATTTTTTTTAAGCTTGTTATAAACGGGAGAGAGTGGAAAGGAGAAGTAAGAGGCCTACATTTGAGCATATAATTATGATCAGTTGCTGATCAAGGAAGAGTGATGGGCTTGGCTGTCTAGGCCCCGGGACAGCTTATCTGAGGGTTAACCAAGGACAAATCTGAGTCGAAAGAAATATCTCAGCTGCTTATGAATAGTGGGAGAGTTTCTGAAATCAAATTTGAACAACGTTAAGTTCCTCTCCAGCAATCAGTTCATAAATAATTTGGTTAAAAGATGAAAAAGAAAATAAATCTTATTGCATCAAGCGATATTTATGTTAAACTGAGAACTGTGAACAGGGGTCTTTGGGAAAATGTCTCCTCTGTCAGGAATCCCTCTAGCCATAAAAGTGTGAGGCACCAAAAGCTCATGCTAGTATATATAACCGTACCTGACCATTTCAATCAATCAATTAAATCCTTTATTCAACTAGATAAGCATCACTGAGATTACAAGCTCATTTCTAAGAGTGATATTGCCAAGCAAGGCAGCCCTAGACAGTTTACCCCAGGCAAAAAAAACCCTTCTAAATAGGAACATATTAAATGCTAGTAGTAGATAGTTATCAGACAGATTTGCACCGTCTGAAAAAAGCTGTTTATTACCTTTTAGAAAGGGTTTAAATATTGAGCATTCCCAACAATTTGCAGTTTGTTCCAGGCTATAAAACCAGCATAGGTAAATGCCCATTTATCTAATTTGGTTCTCACTCTGGGTACAACTAGTCGAATGCCATGTTGGGCCCTCGACGGGCACTCATGTTTTACTTGATGCCGAAAATACAGTTCAAACAGAGTTTTGTGGAAAAAGCAATGCTGCATCTGGTAACAAATCCAAACTCTTAAGTGCTTTTTAAGATGTCGTTCAAGGTTCATCAATGTTCAGTCAATAACCATATTCAATTGGAAAAAGAAAAGTGGTCAAGAGAAAGTGGAAAATAACTCCTCATGCCATAACTTTAAGGAGCAACAAGATTCTTGACGGAGATTTGATAGAGCAGCCTGCTAAAAGAGAATTACAATAATCCAGGCTAGAGGTCACAAGCACGGACTAGTTTTTCAAGGCAGAGACAAAGAAAACTATTTCCATCTTCAACAAGTGAAAAGCCCGCACTTGTTGTCTGGGAGGAGGTGAAAGCAACTTATACTAAAATTCCTTTTCACTTGATCTGTATTTGGATAATTGACTTTAGGCACTTGAAAAAAGACATGCAGCATTGCTAGTTTTCTTGGTGCAACTGTCTTGAGGTGACCACGGTGATTGCAATTCTGTTGGGATAACATGGTTTCATCCATTAATACGAAGGGAATTCTTGGTGTGTTGGAAATCCCAAACTTGAAACTCGTCCTACAGTTTGTTTTTTTCTGACGTATATGATGCAACCTTAGTAGATACTATACTAGTAAGTCACTGATTCTTTAGCAATGGGCTCTTGGCAAAAAAATGTTGTGATGTCACGTTGGCTAAAAAAAATCTGCTGCTGGTTTCCTCCCACTGCTACCGTTCATATTCTCTGGTTTTTGAGGAAGCGCAAACTTTCATAGTAACACTGCGAAACTATTACATATTAGATTTACTGAATACATAGATATATGGATTTGTGGTCAGTGGTGGTCATCTGATCATCTGGAGTGATTGGTGATCGTGTGGTGTCAAATTGGAAATCACCACATGATTGCATGTAGAAGAAAGAGTATGGGATAAATAGGTGCATGCAGGATTGAAATTGACGATGAGCAGCTGTTGTCAGTCAACTTGCATACACCCCACGCTCAGAAGTAAGCAACTGGTGCCAGGACACATGCACCCTGTGTCCAGAATAGCTCATTAAGCCTATTTACAAGCTACAGCCTGGTCAATAGTGGACCGCCAGCTGAGTTTTTCCTGAGCGTTTTGCTCAGTGAGTATCAGGGTCATAACAATACCTGGGCCCTGATGATCCGTACAATCTGAGTTTGATAAATGTGGTCTGTGGTAGGGGTGAAATACATGTGGGAACTCACTGCATAAGCAAACTAAGCATGTTGTCATCATCGTGTCATACTTCTATTGTCCTAGGGAAAGTTCTTGATTTAGGTCTATTGAATCATCAGTTCATCAGTTTTTAAATATATGTACATTTTGTTTTACTCTTGGAATATTGCAGTTAAAGAAACACCTTCCCAAAGTCAAGAAGTTCCTGCTTGGACATCGTCGCCCTCTGTACACGAAGAAGTCCTTGAGGCTGAAATAACAAAGACTCCTGTGGAGTTGACCTCTGACTCTGTTGTTGCGGCTGTCCCAGACGAGGCTGTAGGCTGTGGCTCCAACGCGGCAGGTCACTCTGACAAAACCACTAAGGTTCCTCTTGATTCTATTGTCAAGCTTATCGCTAAGCCTACGCAGGTCCCACAAGAGGATAGTAGTGCAGGGGTCACAGCTTTAATGGAGGATCTTTTTTCCGTTGCATTTCAACCAGACGTGTTGAGTGAAGAAACACATTTGGAAAATGAAAACGATTTTACACAATATCCAACTGAAATTGTGGATGCTGCCACAAACACGGAAGAGCCATCGGTGGCTGCGAAGGAATCAATTGATGAGGCACCAGAGGAGGGTCCTGTTGAAGCTACAGAAGTACCAGATGAACATCCAACTGAACCACCCATTATACCTACAGAGGTAGCGATTGTCCTAGAAAATGTGGAAGAAGTGCAACTTTCAATTGATTTGAAGCCTATGGAGGAATCAGACCTCTCAGAAGTCAAATCGATGGGAATTGATATTGTGGGTGATTCTTTGGAGTCAACAGATGACACGACTGACTTCACGGCAGGAGCCAAGTCAGAAGATTTTGAACCTGAAATAGCAATAAAGGTCATTGAAGACAACATAGATAAGTCGGATGACGATGCAAGTCCAGTTATTATTCTGGACAGTTCAGAGGAAATCGTGCCAGGGACTGGATCAGAGGAATCAGAAGCCGAAGAGGAGCTTCAGGAAGAACCAGATGAAGGACAGACATTAGAAATGCCCACGCAAAGTTCTCCTTCTGAATCTGACAGTGCAGATCAAACCGAACTTTTTTCTGAAGTTGGGGAAGATGTTCTGGGGGAAAATCTTGGACCGGACGTCTCCTCTGAGGATGATGACCCTGTAGATTATGTCCAGACAACTCCTGCAGACGTTATCCCTGATGAAGACCAGTTTATATTTCCCGATGAAGTGATGGCAGAAAAAATGCATACTGATTCCCCGTTCCATGAAACAGTTGTTAAAGCCACTGTGGAGAGTGAAAGCGATACCAAAGATGAGGCCACACCAAAGGACATTGTGCAAGCCACCACAACATACATTGTCGAATACAACAATGGCAACTTCCCAGATATCACAGACCCACCCGGAAAGGCCGATAGCCCCTTTGAAGACCAGGAGAACTCAGTGAGTCATTACGTCTCAGTTCCCAAATTTATTGAATTGCACTAACCTTTTACTTTTTCGCACATTCAGTTTCATAATGAAATTGATGACACCTTCCTACGGCCTCTGAAGGACCAAATGGTGGAACTGAGCATTACCTTGAGAGAGGAATCCTACAACGGTGCCCTGAGAGACCCAAGTAGCCTTCACTACCTTCAACTTGTTCGGCGCTTCACCCACAGGGTAAACTGACGTGAGATTATGATGATCTATGGGTTGAATTTTTGACAATTCTTAACAGTGTTAATGGATTATCATTATTGTTTCTTGATTCCTGCAATTCACATCCAGGTTAGAGAAGCTTTTGAGAAACTCCCAGGCTTCAAGAATGTCTTTGTCATTGAATTCAGGTAGAGATTTGTTATGATGAACTCATTGTTAACAGACTTGTTAAAAAAAAATCCTCAAATTTTCTTGTGTTTTTTAAATGTATTTACTTATTTATTTTAATTGTTGTCAGACCTCAAAAGGACCTTGAACGGTGAGTCTGCATCCTTTTGTATTTTACACATTTACACTTGCAAGATGAAAGCAACTGTAGATAGTGAGATATGGGGTAGTAAAATAGCCTTCTATATTTTTTTCATTTCACTATTTACCTTTTAGGGGTCTGGTGGTTCATGTTCACTATGCCATTACTTTGGCGGTGGACAGTGATGGCATCTCGGACACCATGATGGATTTCATCACGCTGCAGAACAATCTAGTGGAAAAGAGCTACCCAGACGCTGCCGAAGAGCCAACCGTTGTTTACACCATCACCGACTTCCGGAACTACATTACAGAAGCTCTTCATAGAGACAACTTCCTTGCCAATAGCAGTCTGGGCACCGACTCTGATCTACTGTTGCTGGAGAACGGTAATTAGATGAATAACTCACCACCATTTTTTTTTTACTTTATTTTATCAAAAGTAGAAGAGTTGCCCAGAAAGTGACAAGGCTCACATTTTTTTAAAATGTTGTCCCCTCTGTCCTACAGATGAGAATTTGTTATCTCCAGGCAATCCAACTAGTCGACCAGCTGACTTTTATGAAAACATGGTGAGTTACCTCTAAATGCACAAAACATATGATTACATCTATCCTCCTTCCTGATGATTAATTCATGATAATCCCTTTGATCAGGATAACGTCCTTGCTGCAGAGCGACCACCAAATCAGGATACGGAGAACGGGGATACTTTTCTGAAAAAGGATGACTTCCTTTTAGACTCATTTGACTTGAAGAAAGAAACAAAAAGTGAGGCTGTGAGCGAAAATGACGTTTTCATGGATGATGAGACCACAACTCTTTCACTGACCCCCGAAAGGATTCCAAGCCAGAGGCCAAGCATTGGAAACTGTGAGTTGATGGTTCTGAACAAAAATCTTGGATCATTTTTAATCCAACTACTTCAACTACAACCTCGCTATACATTGCTACACAGGATTGATATACTCTTCATGTGTTTTTGTAATTGACAGCTCAGGAAAATCCGAACGGCCTTGAGGACATTAAGGATTATGGATCTGGCTCTGGTATCTCAGGAGGAGGGCAAGATGGAGTCATTCAGCCTTGGGAACTGGAAGTTAGCTTTTATGGTGAAAGCCACCTGGAGATTCTGCCACCACCAGATCTCGAAGAGCTAGACGAGGATGACGGAATTCAAGAAGTAGGGGAGGTTCTTGGTCAGTCAATAGCCAACAAAGAGGAGGACTTTATGGATTTCAGGTCCACCTCTGCTACACCATTGCACGCACATTCTACAGATGAAGAACCTAAACCATTTGGAGGCACAGAGGACCCATTCTTGGACCAGGTTTTATTTACACCACATATCAGCACAAACCCTCTGTTCCTTACGACTGATCTGCCCGTGTTTTCACCCAAAGGCACCTTGACAGTTGAATTGTCGGTGCAGACAGTGGAGGCATCTGGCCTCTATGAGGAGTCGTACATAACGCTGGATCAACGCAATCAACACAAATTAGGTTTTGCACCAGATGTTGAAGGGACGACAGAAGTCACAACTTCAATTTTGCATGAAAATATTAAAACTGAAGCAGAATCAAGAGACAACGAAATAATTCCTACTCAAGAGCCTGGTCCGACCACACAGGAGTTACCACTCGTAGTTCCCAGTTTGCCACTTCCAAATACCCACCATGACGAGGTTGAAGTATTAGAGGAGCAACTGATCACGTTCTCACAACCAAAAGCACCAGTCGTTGTCAGCCTTGAAGAAGACCTTGCCATTGACGAAATTTTAGTTGTCACAACGACTGCTCCCACTACTCCTGTTGTTACCTTTTCACCTGTTAGTTCAGACACAAACTCAATTGCCCTTTCACCTGAAAAAGATTCACCATTCACTCGAGTGTCAGACTCGGTACCTGAAGACGAGGACTTACTCAATCATGAGCACGCCAATCATGAAGAACATGATTTATTTACCACACAGTCTTCCCAAGTTAGCAAGACAAAAAACCCTTCAGAAGATAACATTTTGAGGACAAATTTGGAAGTCCTTAAAACAACAACAGTTATACTTCCAGAAATCACTCAAAGTACAGAGGCAACTGAAATAATGGTAGTCAAGCACAATATCTCTGAAGTGCCGGGTATTGACGTTAGCCTTGACGTGTTTCAGCAGACCAGCATGGTAACGGAAAGTGATTTTAGTGGCTATGCAAGTGGGGCGCAGGGCTCAGAATTAGATGCGATTGCAATGCCCACTAGACCTATTCAAGCCCTGACGGTGTTCTTCAGACTTCGTGTGACCAACATGGCATTCTCCACTGACCTTTTCAACAAGAGCTCCCCTGAATACAAAGCACTGGAGCAACGATTTCTACAACTGGTAAGTATCGAGAGTAAGAGTAAAAATTTGACATGAGAATTACATTTTGTAACTTGTTTTTTTTTCGTGTATTTCAGCTAGTTCCATACCTGCAGTCCAACCTAAACAACTTCCAAAACTTGGAGATCCTCAACTTCAGAAATGGCAGTATTGTAGTCAATAGCCGTATGAGATTTGGGAGGCCAGTTTCCAAAGGTGTTGCCAACGTTGTCTTCCTCATCCTTGAGGACTTTGCTAATACCGCCTACCAAACCATGAACCTGGCTATTGACAAGTACTCACTGGACGTTGAATCAGGTAGGTCAATGACCTTCTTGCTGACTTAAACTTTCTCGCATTTTTTAGCTAAATCCATTGACATTGCTTAACGCAACATATCTTGAATTGAAGAAAGAATGTGGCCAAAACTTCAATTTTTGAATGGCCTTGATTAGGTAAATTAGCCTGTGTGTAATCTAACAATTTACAGCAATATAACTTGTCCCTCCAAATTGAGTTTTTCAGCCCGTGTAAAGTTATATTCCCGATGTGAACTGCTATTGTAGATTACAAATATGAGATGCACTATCAGCCCAATCATGTATTGTTTGTATATAATAGTACTCTTACCTCCACTGGGACATGCGTCATTTATTAGGTCGACTAGTTGGCTTAGCGTTACTGTGTGCAAAGACTCTTGACACGCAATCACTGCAGTCAAGACAAATACAGTGCCGTTAATCTGTCTGAGAGGAACGTGAATGGCCCAGAGTCGTCCTGGTCAGCTGCCATCTTTTGACCCCGGTTTAGCCCTTTGTTACTGTTCATAGGTCAATATTTCTGGTATCTCCACATAACTTGATTATTTCGTTTGACATTATTATTATCATTATTTTATTTTATCTTTTTACACTTTTTGCTTTCACTTCCAACTTTTGAAAAACAATCTCAGGTTATTGTCTTCTTGGTACTTTGTCAAAATTGACTTTTTATTATTTAACTTCCACTGCTGCTGTATTGAATTAATACCATTGACAAAATATCTGAAGTAAAAAAATCCTGCTCATCAATAGCTTTTGCAGAGATTTATTGAATGCTGTAAAATAAAAAGGATGATTAATTGAAAATGCACTGTATATTCTAAAATCCTACAAAAACAACAACTTTGGAACTTCAAAACTGAACTAAAATGTCTCTTTTCAAATGGATAACACCCCAATTTAATATTTTCTTTCTTCTTCAAGGAATTTGTTATTCCATAAAGGTATAAGGTATTTTAATCTTTCATTATCTCTTTCAGGGGACAAAGCGGATCCCTGTAAGTTCCAAGCATGTAACGCCTTCTCTCAGTGTATGGTCAATCGATGGTCTGGCGAGGCTGAGTGTGTCTGTGACGCCGGATATCTGAGCGTGGACGGCTTGCCATGTCAGAGCATCTGCGATGTACAGGAAGACTTCTGCCTCAATGATGGCAAATGTGATATCATTACGGGAAAGGGCGCCATCTGCAGGTAAAATATATAAAATGCATACTAAATACATATATCAGAAATAGGTGCACAGAAAAGTGATATTTACTAAAATGGTTTAATAACCGCAGGTGTCGTGTAGGAGAAAACTGGTGGTATCGTGGCGAACATTGCGAGGAGTACGTCTCTGAACCACTAGTGGTTGGCATTGCCATTGCCTCAGTTGCAGGGTTCCTTGCTGTGGCTGCTGGGATTATCTTCTTCTTGGCCAGGACCCTGCGCGAGCAATATGACACCGAGGACATGGAGGACCCTCTGAGGTTAGCGTAGCAGTCACTCTAAGAGTTACTGGCGGAACATATCCTATGACCTGGTCCTCCGATCCCAAATAATAATGATCATAACATTTTACCACAACATAAAGATGCCTCCAAAAGCAGAACTAGTATAAGCTTCAGTAATCATGTCAGTTTCAAATGATAATACAGTAATACTTTGATTATCGTGGTTAATGTGGACCAGACATGGCCGTGATAATCGAAAAAAAAGCAAAGTAGGGTCACCCATATAAAAAAAAAGAGTCCTAGTAGCAAGAGTGGCTTCTGGTTATGAGTTTCAGCCTGGTTTTTGCCATTTTTATGAAAAAAAAATCATTCAAAAATTAAGACAAAAATTCCCCAGAAAAAAATCCACGATGTACTGAAGCCGCAAAATGGCGAGGTATTACTGTATATCTATAACCAAGAGAACAACTATAATGGTGATACTGACAAAGACAAGTATTGTTGGGCATAAATGAATGAATGATATTCTGTGTTATAGACAATGTGAAAGTGTACCTACCCTGGAACGTGCCACAAAATTCAACCCCATGTTTGAGAGCGACCCCGTCACGACTCAATATTACCGGCGCTATGACGACAACCTACCACAGTACAACAGCCCCACCACCACATCAAACGAGCTCAGTAGTGACGAGGTCCGACACATCTACCAGAACATGGCCCTCAGCAAAGAAGTGGGTTTCGTCTTAACATCTTGATTGCAGTTTGTGTGCCACCTCAGATCTTTTTATCCTCTTAAATTAACTCCATAGGCATTTCTGAGTGCCCAATCCAAATGGAATGCCTACACTTTAGCTACAAATGTTTACACTGACGGTACACATGATACAACCGTCATACACAAATTCCTAAATTGAACATAATTTATTCCTTAAGCGACATGGAACAATGAGACAAAACTGAACTATAGTTTTATTCATTAGACTTAGTGGCACTGTCTGTAACAGCTTCTGAGTTTTATCACTGACTGTTGGTTGACCTTTGGCAGGAAATCCAGGAGCGCCTAAGGATCATCGAATTGTGTGCCAGAGATCAACATTTTGCAGACTTTGTGCGTCAAACACAAGTGTGAGTGATTCTAATATAAAACACTATGAATGTGAAGCCCCTGTTGACACAACTTGCTGTTTTCTTCATTTTTGACAACTTTTATGTGACACTGGTTACATGTTTTGGTGACATTTTTCTCTTTTGTCAAAGCTAAACCAGCTAAACGCCCGTTTTTCTCTTTTTTTTGGAGCAGATTCTTGGAGCGAAGAGGCAGCTCCACCACATAACCAGTTGCAAGCTTAAGAGGTACTGAAGTCATCTGTTTAATAAACTTCTTGGGTTACTTCCACAGAGCAGTAACAAGGCCAAAATGGAACATAAGTAAAAATACTCACAGAAAAATGTCAGAACTTCTGCACTAGCATAAATGCAGCTGTATGAGCCTCTCTAGTCTCTAGAGAGGCTCATACAGTAATAGCCATATTACTCAAACCCATGTCAATTAAACATATACCAAAGTGGATGTGCCAGAGCTATTAAAACTATGCAAGTTTTACAAGAACATACGTTTTTATCCTAAAGTCAATGTGTACATACTACATTCCTATGTGTTGCTATTGTTCGCTTTGTTACTGTAAAACTGGAATGTTCCCATTGTAGGAATAAGTACTTTTTTAATGGTGTTGTATTCCGAACCAGGGATGGGAAAATATTTATGCACAAATTAGATTTTTAAAATTCTCTGGTGTAATTCTCAGTTGTCAAGCAGATAAAGTAAACAAAGTTGAATATGTACGTTATAGTTATTTAAAAGGTAAACCAGTTAATTATTTATCTTACTCTTATTTTATGTTGCAAATTATTTAAATTCTGTATTTGTATTCTGTTATTAAATTACATCAATTAATATTTTTTACAATTATATGTATATACATTATTATATTTGCATTATCTTTTAACTACTTTATCCAATCATACATATTATTTATCCCCTTGTGAGAGAGTAAAACGGCTAATTTATTCATTCATTCATTTTCTGAACCACTTATAAGGGTCATGAGGGGTGCTGGAGCCTATCCCAGCACATTTTTTATAGTATATTTCAAGCCCCTGCGGCCTACAATTTTTTTTAAATCACTTTACATAACTATTCTTCCAAATATATCGTTGCTTTCTCTAATATGATTTTTTTTCCTTTTCAGGGTGGCTCCAAATACTCCTTTATACCGGTCGCCACTTTTTGGATTGTAAAAGGTCAAATCTCTTCATGATGTAGATTAAACATTAGGTTGACATTAGCATCTTTTTGTCACAGACAGTTGCCTTTGCCTGCGACTGTGAAGGTAATGACTTGGACGGTCGCAGCTTCTGATTGGACAGGAAAGTGAGGAGAGTTTTATTTTTTTGCCAGACACCTTTTTACCATTGACCCTTTTCACGGTTGTGTCTGATCATTTGGCAATCATTGCCTTCTGGTATCTGAATTTTCTTTAAAAATTGGTCATACAACAACTGTATGACGAGTGCGGATTAGTAATGAATTAAAAAAAAGGATTTTGCACTTTATGTCATTTCATGGTGTTCAACCCAAAATTCATTTTCTGAGTGATGGAACCTGAAGCGTTAGTGGAAGACCAAAAAATGACAAATGACATAATCACAGGAATAAATCTGTTCTTTTTTGGGGGGCGGGATGACATCAAGTGCATAAAAAACATCTTTTGTATGATTAAACTCGAACCTGAGTCCAAAACAATTGGATATACGGTTTTCTACCATTCTGCATAGCATTGCATTTAGAATGTAGACCTATAAAGCTGCTCTCAGAGAGGCAAACTTTATTCTCAAACACCATTGGAGTGGCCCAGATACAAGGAAATTCAGAGTTTAATGAGTTGTGTGGGATTACCCCCAAATCTGCCCTTAAATGATGTAAATCCTCCAAAAATTGCATTGCTGA
Organism: Stigmatopora nigra; assembly: GCF_051989575.1. Taxonomy (NCBI): domain Eukaryota; kingdom Metazoa; phylum Chordata; class Actinopteri; order Syngnathiformes; family Syngnathidae; genus Stigmatopora; species Stigmatopora nigra. The sequence goes on along the minus strand of NC_135508.1, from coordinate 8,166,496 downwards.
ATTAACCATATTTTGTGATCATTTTTGTCTGTGGTATATCAGAAATGTTTACACGAGCGGAACAGATCCGTTCTGCCCGTCGCCTCTCATTTTGCCTGCACCACTCCAGCGTGGTTACACATTGCGGTGTCGTTTTTACGCACCTGCCTTTCCCAATGTGGTCCCTAAAGACCAAAGGTCCACCACCACAATTCTTTCAAGTTTCCTTCCTCAAATTATACACTCTTAATAGCTCTAATCACATCTTCATCAATCATCTTCTCCTTTCAGAATCACACAAAATGATCTGCAGGGCAATTTTTGGTATAGGATATCCTTGTTTTTGCCCAGTTAGTTAAATAGCTTACCATAAAGTTTGCAAATCTTTTAGCAAACATAAAAAAATAGTTTTTTCATATTTTTTTTGGTCGCTGTCATGGCACATTATTACTTTCACTTTTCTGACGCTGCTCATTATCCACAAGAAATTGTGGTGGTTATTTATTAACTTCATTTCAAGAAACCGTTCCTTCTGTTTTCCTGGGTTTGTTCTCTGGGCCAGCGTGATGCCACCTCAGTGCCTTGGTTGCCCTGTTAGCTTGTGGACGTACGCAGGTCTGGGGCCTAGAAACAAACAACATTGGAGTTTAAACCTGGATCAGTAAACTTGCTCCTCTTTTTCGGTCCAGTCAGCCGCCTGCACAGTGCAATCATGCACTTTGCATGTTTACATCATAGATGGAGAGTAACCTGGCGATGCATTAGCATTTTTTTTTAAGCAACAACCTGTTGCCGCTCTTACCGATAAGAAGGAATATTGCGAAAATGCTTATTTTATACATTCATATATTTTCATTGTAGTTTAGTTAAGAAGCTCAACCTAAAATCCTCAAGATTGCATATTGTACTATATTGTTTTTTGTCTGCGTCATATGTGATGTCTAGTTAGAATCTTAGCATGTTGGAAGTGTGTTAATTCTGGTCGTATTTATTTTTTCGGGCATTAATCTGGCTAAAAATTCCAAACAATGCACCCTTGAAACAACATGCATTTGGTTTTTGTGTAATGACTTTGCTTGTTTAGTTGTCTTTCTCTCGGAAAAGAATCAAAAGAGCTGCTTTGCCGATATGACTGTCTTGTGTTTTGTATTGTGTTTTTTATTGGTCCAATCAATGAGCAACATGACTGTGTGGTGTGTTTGTGCGAGCGGCTCAGTTTTCTAAAATAAAATGAGGATATTTTTGACAATGCCTCCTCACTGATTCCTTAACATATTTGTAGATGAGATGAGATAAATATCGTTAGTTTGAAGAGTAGACGTATATCTTACGTTAAACAAAAAATGACATGCATGTGTTTTACTCGTTTTTTTAAAGCAATTTATTACCAAAAAACTTTCTTCCAAATATACTGAGAATTAACACGATGAATTTGAAGTCTGCCTAGGTCTATATTAACATTCACTCCTCCTGAGACAATATGATTGCACAAATATGCCTTGGGATTCCCACAATTAGGTCACTTAGAATGAGCTTTTTTACTTTATTGAGGGGTGTGGGTGTAAAACAGACACATTCCACTTCCTCGGAAAGTGTATGTAATCACAGTTGATAACGCCACCTTATGAGTTTACGCCCTCAGTAGTCTATCAGTACTATGATGGAAACAATTCTGCAACAGCTCCTGCCAACACGCGATAACTATTAAACTCAGAATAAAACAAATCCCTTTCTACAACATGTTCCCTGAAACTGCTGCTGTATACATAATACAAGATTAGTACTGCATGTAGTCTTGTTGCCATTACCAAAGCCAATGGATAACGCTATCTGGCTGGGTAGCTAATTTAAGACATTCCAAAGGCTTTGCGGACATCTAGCTAGCAAAAAACCAAAATGGATTTAAAGGAGCCTAGTTGGAGAAATGTCTATTTCTGTGTTGTTTTTTTTAATGTTCGTTAAAGCTAGACTGCATAATTTCCAACCTGTCCCGACCCAGACACAGTGAAGTTGTCTGATGTAGTTACATAACAGAAGAAAACCAAACACTCAAGTGTGTTTCCTCTTTCCTTTCAGCCTTCATTTAACTGAAGACAGCAACACTTTCCGCAGGTATTATTCAGGAGCGTCGTGTAGAATTAATAGTAGAGGTGAACGATCACATCTGTTGGCACCTTCATTCACGGAAGGTCAGGCTCTTGACAGTTGTGACGAAACGACAACTAATGCTGAACAAGAACACAAAGTTGAAGGATAGAATTTGGCTTCTCCTCACAGAACCTCTCATGTTTAAGTCACTGTGGAAACTTGGCCGTGCTCTTTGCCGCTTTGCTTTCCAGTCCTGAGAACATCCAAGACCCAAGTAGGGCAGCTAATCTAGGGCCGGTCACCAAGACAGCTTCTGCTTACCATTTCCAAGATTGCAACTGAAGGGAAGACATTGTGTATCCTCTTTAAAATCATGTGAAGTGAGCAATGTTTCCTCTAAGCTGCACGCAATTGCGCACTACTCTTGTCTTCTTTGCGCAGCAGCAATCATATGGCGCGCAGTAAATAAAATCCAAACTCTTTTTTATTTACTTTTTACGGTAGGTGTTATACTGGCGTGATCATAGCGAGTAATGCTGATGTCAGGGAGGTTGTCTTTCTGCCCAGACCAACAAAAAAATAGAGGGAACATCGCACACAACCCTTCACAATAAATAGTCTTCACCGAACCTCATTTGCATTTTTTTGGGAAAGCGAGATGAGGCAATTCTTTACCTGGCTGGCTGTTGGTCAAAAGTCCTTTTCCTGGAATCCCTGCTAAATTCTCAGTACTGCAAGATACAAAAACAAAATAAAACAAGTGATTCAGCGTTAAGGTAAATGGTCACACATCAAAATTGATGGAATTCATATCAATTGGAAAACCTGACAACAAATTCAAGTGGGACATTGAAGCTTAATGAGGTTCAAGCACGCGAGTCACCAAGGAAACTAAACAAACTATTTCTGCATCCCCGCGGCTGTTGCTACTGTGACAACGAAATTTCCTAAATATGGGATGAATAAAGTTATCCAATCCAATCCAATATAACCAATGTTTTTTTAATCTAATAAAGGAAATGGATTGTCGCTTAGCTGTTTTGTCTGAATTTCCACATGCGTTTGATTGACCACAAAACTGCTTTCCCAGCAGTTCGGCTTCAAGACTTGCTGCATTCTGGTTTCCCTCTCCTGGTCCCTGGCGGCAGGATCCCGAGGTCTCCGTACTCAGGTTCTGGCAAAGTGTTCAAGGCGTTTGGAAAGAAAAAGAGGACAATTGCCCAGGTAATTACCTCAATAGCTCCACTTGATACCCTCTGGAGGCTACTCGTTGCCAGCCTACACATTCTATTAAACAGTAACTCTTAAAGTCTGCTCCATGAAAGAGTCAATTGTAATTCTGTCCAGTTTAATCTCAAATTTTCATTACATTAGTGGTTAAACTTTAAGAACAGTTTGTTCTTCAATTATTTTGGAGGGATAACTTAGTGTGTAGGTTCAAACACCGCCGCGGTATAAGAACTGTTACGATGGTTTTTATGCACTTAGGGAGCAAATGTTTAATTAAGAAAATGTAGAAGACTGATAGACTGAAACAGAAAGTCGGGTATTAATATCATGATACTTGTATTGATCAACGTTTATCAACACAAACTTCTGTTTCAAGATGATCAATATTTCATTTGAACACGAGAAACCATTAAATCCATTCATGGAGCTGGCAATGTCCAAAAAAAAATGTAATTTTATTTCTCCAATTTAATTTTGTTCGCATTATATAATGACAAAAGGACCGCACCTGGTCACTTGGTATGTTTGAACACAAACATAATGATATATATAGTATTTATATTGAATTGACATCTGAAAAATAAATACTCAAGGCTTTTACAGCTAACTTAAAAATGTATTAAGTGCTATATGAGTGTTTTACTCGTTATTTCCCCAACCCTGAAAGTAATTTAGAAAATATTGTTGAAACAAAAGAAAAGTACTTGCCTGTAATGATTAACGTCCTCCAAGGTACAAACTTGGGTGAGCTGGTGGAATATTTGTATCTGGAGTTCAAATACTGACCAGTCCTGCAGTACACACAATAGAAAGCTTTGTTCAGCTGGTTATGTAAGCTCCAGCATTGGTTACCCTGATGTAATGCACGTGCTTGATGGGATTCATCGAAGTAGTGCCAAAACTTTGGCACACATTTTATTCAAATCAATTGAGAAACTTAATCTATTTCTATTGAAGTTGATTTTGCCATTTTTTGTACATATTTGTACTTCACAAAACCATTTAAAAGCTTGAAAGCTTATGTTTTTAATTGAAGTTACATAAAAGTCAATTGGGGAGCACCATAGTCAAGTCGTCAACATTTCTGCTTCATAGTTTTTTGATTGAGTGTGTTTTCCCGTGCCTGTGTGGGTTTTTTTCCGGGTACTCCAGTTTCCTTCAGCATCCCGAATATATGCATGGTAGGCTAGTTGAACAAACAAAATTGTCCACATTTATGAGTGTCAGATAGTGGGATAGTTGTTTGTCTCACCGTGCCTTTTGATTGGCTGGCCACCAATTAAAGGGGTATTATCCCACCTACTGTGCACAGTTGGCTGGGATAGGCTCCAGCAACCCTGCGACCCTTGTAGTAGTGGTACAGAAAATATATGTGTGAAGTATTATGCGCATCAATTATCGTTTATTATCCATACCTACTCTAAGTATCCATAACTACTTGTGAGGCTGTTTGGCAGCGTAAATCTGATGTGGGTGGAATGTTTGTGGCACCTTGTATTTATATATCATTTAATGAGAGCTGTTTCACTTTTACAAGGTAAAGCATGGAGCCACTGTATGACGAGCCAAGGAAAATAAATGGCCCAAATTGTACTAAGAGAGGAGTACAGGCGCCCGTGCATGGGTTTATGTGGCGAGAGGCGAGTTGAGACCTGTCTTAGCAGCTGTCAGTCATTTTATTCCCAATAAAAGCTTGCCCACTTCAAAGTAACCGCATAAACTACATTTTCCGACAATGAATTCCATATTCATATGACATGATTTTCTTGTGGTTTTAACACTGTATCTGAATTTCACGGTTCATCTAACAAGCAAAATGTGATTTGAATTCGGGGTCATTTTTAGTTAATTCTATTTATGAGCCTTGTGTGTTTGTGTTGAATAACTTTAGTACTTCTAGTCATTTGTTGCATGTAATAGAAGTTTTAGCATGTTGTGCTAAATCTTTATGATCCATCTTTAGTACCTACAGCCAGTGCCATTGTTTTATCCTTCATGCATCTCCGATTTTTTATTTTGGGCATGGTGGTATTCCCCCGTTTTTCACTGTTTATGCGGATTTTGCGGTGCACAGCGAGCAACGGGGGAACAATTTTTCACAGCAAAACCTCATTTTTAACGTTTTTTTTCCATCTTTCGCACTGATATACGTAGATACTTATATGTACGTACATATATGTAGGGTTATTTGATATGATTTGCAGCAGCAAAAATAGAGCAACATTTCTTGGGACACGTGCTGTAGTCCACTAGACGTAGCATGAATTTCCTGTGCACACCTCAATGTTCTGCAGCTGCAGCCTGAGAAGTTTATATGCTGTGCACTGTTGACAGATGTTTGTTGAGTGTTTATTGCCAAAATTTGCCCATGGAATTCCTCTCATTCCTTGTCGTTCAATGGCGACGGATTCACGAGCCCACTCCGCTTGGGTACCTGAAAAAATAACCAGTCGAACACGTGGTCTTGTTTTTTAGTATCGAGCGCCAATTTCAGCTTTTGAGGGATAACCCTCAACATTGCCATCTTTTTAAGAGCGAAACACACTCATACATTGAAGAAATTTAGAGCATTTAACCAGCCTACCCTGCATGTTTTTGGGATGTGGGATGAAACTGACCCGTAGAAATTCCACGCAAGCCCTGGGAGAACATGCAAACACTTAAAGGAACAGTAAGGACCATCCTGGGATCGAACCCTTGACCCCAGAACTGTGACACATGCCATGCAAAATGGTTTTCATTGATTTATTTCATGCTTTGGGACTTTCCTGTTTCCTCTAAGAGGTGTTTGGGGGCTTGGGGGCGTTATTCAATAGGTTTATGTTTGAGGAGTGGCCACACCCCCTTTTGCAGTTACAGTATAAGTCCTATTCTGCCTGGTTGTCTCCACTCTGAAAGCATTTAAAGGCTGGACAAGTCTTTGAGTCTTTTTCTTTGCTCCAGATCACCCCTTTGCCATTCCTTATCTTTGACTTAATGGCAGGCGCTGCTTCTCTCGTTTTCCGTCTCTTCCTCCTCGGAGGCGTGCTCCTGCACAGTTGCATCCCTGCACTGAGGATCCCAGGTAGGCCAAAAGTTTTTGTGCAGGAACATGACAGAAACATCTTATAAAAATAATGCAGATTTTATTTTTCTTCTTTTTGCTGTGGTTTTCAATGCATGGAAATATTGGCCAAGTCACAATTTCTGTCATTACACAGCAAAAAAAACATTTCGAAAAGTTCTACAATAGTAAAAAGTTGTATTGGAATCTTATTTTGACAAACCATGGCAATGCCATGTATAATTCCTAAAGTCTTAATTTTTTTCTTAATGCATGTTTCAAGGTTGAATTGGTAGTTGTAGGGTAAAGCATCTGGTTTGGTAGTCAATGCTGTCTGATATTCCGATTTGTTTAGTATGCAGTAACTGAACTGTGATCATTTTGACAAGCGCATTTCATTTTTTATGCTGAGTGGGCTTTGCTTCATGATAGGACGTGACATTGGTCCGCTTCACTGAACCTCATTCCAAGTTATGTAAGGTGATCAAAACCTGTCAAGAGTGGTGCCAAAATCAACAGGATGCCACTCTTGCACGGCCTGTTGCATCACAGAAATGTACATGAACAGGTGGCAAAAGTACACATTTGGTAGAGTTCCTTGGATAAAAATAAACAAAACTTACTCGACTTTAATACCTTTCCCCTTTATATGGCAGTCATTTGGTCATTATTGGTTGTGATCGACGGCACTAGACATTAAATCCATTTTGATATTGTGGCTTGATTGATCCAATTATGTGTATTTACACGATTGTTTAATTATTGATCTTTTAAATTACCAAAATAATCACTTGTCTTCTAAAGGGTGAACTTTCCTATTGATTCTGCCATGTTTAGTGCAAAATAAATTACAAAAAAACACAGACAATACAATTGTGATTGCTAAAACAACTGTAGTGATAATAATATGGAAGTTTGAGTACAAAAAGAAAGGATTTGTACAACCTGGTTCTCTGACTTTGAATATAAACTGGATTAGATAACAATACCTTTCTGTAATATCTTCTCACTACTTCATTGCAGGGCATCGCTACAATGTGAGAGTCAAGATCAATGCCACTGAAGACACGATTATCATGAAGTTTCTGCGCCCTAACCCCAACTTGAAGCTGGAAGGTTACATTCTGGGTTACGGCAGCAGTCCCTCTTCCAGGCAGTTCATCCCCTTGCCTGAAAATGGCGTACCCTACCAGGCTGAGATGGGTAAATAACAAGCACTCAAATTTGTTTTGCATTTCAATTAGTATATTAGTTGACACTTTATTGCAGAAACGGAAATGCTAAGGTAAAGATCAATGTTCCCTCTAAGCTGCGCATGCGCAATTGCGCACTACTCTCGTCTTCTCTGCGCAGCAGCAATCATATGGCGCGCAGTAAATAAAATCCAAACTTTTTTTCCTTTTATTTTTACCCCTTTCCCCATGATGGCGCCATTTCCGCGGCATTCAGTGGCAGTAGCTCTGTCAACTCTTGTGTTTTTCATGTTTTACAGCATGCTTTACATAAAAAATTAGATGGAACATTGACATGCACCTGCTTATGGCAGGTGTGATACTGGTGTGCCCATAGCGAGCAATGATGATTTCACTCACACTGGTATTCAGTGCGCTCAGGGAGGTTGTCTAATTAATTGTGAACAAGATATTTCAAATGAGACAATGTAGATACAAGATGAAATAAATAAAATATGAGCAAACTCTTGAGATTTAAAAATCAATCAATTAAAATTGACACATTTTACGCACCTACACTCACACCTGATTTATTTCCACAATGAAACCGAAGCTAATATGTGCACTTGACATAAATTTACGCGTTAGCTCATGTAAATACAGCTTTGTGGAAACAGCCCACAGATGTTTGCCTCGGAATCCCCCTCTGCATTTTAGCCCACATTTTCCTTTAGGAAAGAAAAGTCACATACATGACATACGAGTGTTGAATTTCATTGGCCACAAGAGCAGCAAGGAGAAAGCTGCTCTGAGCCATCCATCAATACACATAACTTCATGAGAAACATTGTAGGACTTTCTCAAGGGTATCAAGAAAACAAAAATCCTGTGGTTTTTAAATCCTGAAATTTTTGGATCATGGAAAAGTTTGCGTCGATATCTATAGAGAATTTTAATTTGATTTAACTTGAGCATCCATAGTGAAAAGACCAGAAACTAAAATACTACTTGGCAAGTTATTTAACTTTAACACAATAAAAGCTCACAATCAAAATCAATGTCGACATGTTTTTTTTCTTGCAAAGTTAAATTCCATATTTTTGGGGACTCTTAACTTGGCGATAAAGTTTATTATATTACAGTTGTGTCTTAGGAGTTTCCCTACATACAAGGTTTTTTATTTATTTAACCCTACTAATCTTTCCAGCACAAGATTATCCTAAATACATATGAACATATTTCTCATCTGCATTTTTATCTTTTCCTAACTGTTGCTTTACTCAATGTCTAGAAGGGCTGAAATGTGAAACTAGGGGTAAACTGTCTAAACGTGTTCAAAAAAGCTTCTGCGCAATATATCATTGAACTTCTCATTTTAGAAGCCGAGCCTAAGTACCTAGTGGCCGTGCAGCCTATCCTTCCCAACGACGTGACCAAACACTGCACAGGTATGTATGTGAGTGAGTGAGTGCTTTCTCTTGTTCTATCTGGTAGATGCATGTTCTTACTTCCCCTTGACTTTGTGTGCAGGAAAGGTCAACTTGGATGAGCCGCTGAATCTAGCAATTGGTGCTGTCAGCCCAACAGCAGTTCTGCTGTCCTGGGGGCAGCATTTGAAAAATCCCTATGACAGAGACATCCTTGATGATTGCCTGCAGGATGGGTGAGATTCCAATGTGGGCGTGGCCTGGATGTCAGAATATTGTGTTTTCAAAATGTAATCCTGAATGTGATTTGTAGTGGACAATTTTGTCATACGGAGTAGAAATTCAGGAAAATAGATGCAAATATACATCAAGTGCATGTACAATTTTTACCTAGGCCTGACAGGTATAATAAGTATTGAAGATAGAGTCATGATTGCACTGTGTATTTAACACTATTTAACATAGTATATGGCTGCTGTCAATAGAATTGTGTGTAAACAATAATATCAGTAAGTATGTGTAGATTGAGGAGAAAAAAGGCCATTTTGAAATTTGCATGAAAATTTTGTTTCAAACTACATCAAATGTAACTCAACGTAGAGTATAGTATACATTTGATTATTGGATATCAGTTGAAACTGTATACAATTTCAGTTGGGGAAAAAACTGCAAAATGGGAAAACCCATGATTGGGAAATCACAAATAGGCAATTAGTTTAATCCAATGTTTATGTATTATTCCAATAATTAGGCATGAGGGAAGGTGGCATCTTAAGGGTTACAGAAGCTGTCTGCTTTGACTGGTATCATGCTGAGAGATGTTCTATTAAATAGTGTACAGTGTTGTTGTTCCAATCATTTCTCACTTTGACTGCAATTGTCATATTTTCCATCATCTCCCCATTTCAAAATAGGATTTTCATTTTCTGTCAAACTACCTGGAGAACCATTTCAGTGAGAATATCCTTTTTTTAGGGCTTTAAACTTCAACTCTCCAAAAAATGTCGCCAATTTAGCCATATCAAAAATGGAAAATGGTAGAGTACACAACCATTTGACAACCTGAGGGACATCTGCTTCTTGTTTCCTTTAGTTACTACACCATTCGCTACCGGGAAAGAAATATGAAGTGGGTCTACCAGACATGCCCAACAAGAGACACAGTCATCGACAACCTCACCCCTGACACACCTTATGAGTTCGCCGTCCGCTCCAACAAGGATGACCGCGCAGGTGCTTGGAGTAAAGCCATGATACACAGTACCAACCTGGCTGGTAAGCCAATGATAATAACAGTACATATTATATATATACATATATCTATATTTTTTTTCAGCAACACGCTTATTTATTTATTAACTTATTTATTACCTCACACTCTTGCTACTGTGACAATGACATGTCCCGAATATGGGATGAATAAAGTTATCTCATTTGAAAAAAAATTTGATGGTGAACATTTCAACTGCCAAGTCTAGTCAAGCCATTTTGGATGAACAATTTTCTGACTAAAGTTTTTTATTTTTGCTTACATAGTCATTCTTCTCCGTTTTCCCAGGTAAAAAAACGCAGAAGATCCCAAAGCTCAGACATCCTCTGGTGTGTAAAGTCTTAAATGTTTTTTTGTTGTTTTTTCTGTTGTTGCGGAAGCAATTTTAGAAATAATCATTAATATATCAATATTCGCAAAATTGGGGGCCAAGGTGTTACCCGACAAGATAGAAATTTGGACTTAACTGTCTCACTAAAATGTTTTTAATTTCGTGTCTTCCTTAATAACCATTTTTGAAAGCCTGTTTGTTTGAAATGATACTGTTAGATTTTGTTGGAATCTGATGTAATTCTAATTTAATAATCAACAAAGTTTAGAATAAATGAAGATTTATTTTTCTCCTTTTGGCATCTTTTCATTGAAGTGAACTCTCCACCCTGTTTTTTTTGTCTTTCAGAACCCTTTAAGGCCCCGTTCTCTCTTCCCACCACGTCCAGGTACTGCCTTCATTATGATTATAGAATAGAGTTTCAGAACACAGCTATGAAGCCAAGATGATTGATTGGCTTTTAGGTTTGCTCATTTGTATGTTATAAAAATGTATAAACGTGTATGCTGTACTAGGTCTAAAAGTGGGCCCCTCACGTTTGTCTGGGCGCTTGGCCAAGCTACCAAGCTAATTTAGCCAGTTAAAAAAAAAAACGGTAAATGAGTTCAAAATAATGCTATACTATACTCCAGTGCTCATAAATCCAAAAGTGGCATTTTTCACATACAGTTTCCCCACAAATGTATTTTTTTTTTTACCACAAGTTCCTTAACGCTCGGATCTTGTTTATATCAGGTTACAATAACACTGACCTCTTGCTGCATGTTCTATAAAAAAAGAAACATAACTAATGTAACGTTTCTCTCATTTGCAGCATTGCACAACCGGACCCAATCTCGGCTTCCTTCACTGCTTCGCACTGCCGCTCTACCAGGCAAGTAAAATGCTTCATTTTGTAGATGGCTCTGAAACACAGCACTATTTAACGGTTGCTTGGGACACATTAGCACACTTGAAGTCCTTTTAAATGGAAAGGGAACTGTGCTGTTAACAAGCATGCCAATTTCTAATGAATAATCGTAATAATAAAATGTATGACCAAGTATATGGAGATAAAATGGGGCTCCAAAATGTGAAAAATGCTCAGATAGCTTCATTCAAACATTTTAACCATAAAAGCTCAAATGTCTGGAGCTTGCTACTTTATTATACTTGCTATTGTATTCAAAATGTTTAAAATTATGACTAATTAACTCAGCGAAATTAACTGGATGATGTTTAGTACTTACACACTGTCAGCCATAGCCAAAAATAACTGAAATAATGAAAAAAAAAATGAAGGACACATCAAGTAATTACCAAATTGTTTTCACTGTTTCCACATTTTCAGCAATCATCCTCAAATATTTATAATCCATTTCATTCCATATCTCAATTCATTAAACAGTGTTTGTTTAAAAAAAAAAAAACTGCGTCCGTGCTCTCAAGCTTACATTATTGCTCGTATAAATCAAAACTACTGAAAACTATTATATAATTATGTGAGTACTGATTTTTTTTAAATTTTCCCACAGTTAACGGACACCGGAATTTCCCTCCCATCAAGCCTGCTTTATGGACCCGAATTCATCAAGGTAAACTCTAATACATATATTATTGGTAAGTTCTTGTTAGAGCCGCTAATTAAGAGCAGCAACGGGTCACCTTTTCTAAGTGATGGCGGAAACGCACTCCCTAGGTTAATAACTCTCTTCTTTACCTCTGGCTATTAATTACCTCCAAAGTCGTGAATGAATCCTTGCCAAGATGCAAATGTTACCTGGTGGTTTTCTGGTCCTCATCCATGTTTACACTAAGCTGATTGGAAGGAATGCAAAGCTCCTCATCTTCCAGCTGTGTGCCTTGCTTTATGGGAAAAAAATAGGCTCTTTAATTAGGAGCAATTTTTGAATAATTATAGGAATGTTCTTAGCATTTCAGATGATTTCAGCATCATTTTACACACAGAATGTGCCAGTTATCCTCTTTCACTGTAACGATGTGGTGTGATGTTTCAGAATCTCTCAACAAGAAGAAAAACCTGCCGGGAAAACCAAATCAATCAGGTAAGGTGAAAAGAGAAACTGGTGCGTCTTTAAGATGGTCAACTTCCATTACTTACGTAAACATTTTCCCTTAGAAAAGAACAGCGACCCGAAACACGCAGACAAATTGGCGGTCCTCAAGCCCAAGGTCCCAGTCAGCACTGCCAAGCCGACCACTGCCAGGCCAGTCAATTACCAAGAAAAATACACGACCACCACTTCACCCATCCCCACAGGTAGCGTCACGGGAAACTCCAGCAACGCTATGCAGCCATTTGGCGGACGGATTCTATTCTGAGGCCAAATTTCTTTCTTCTTGCAGCTCCTCCACACGAATCATGGGAAGACTCAGACTTGTTTAAGTCGCAGCCGGCCTCAGATGTTGACGCCATGGGGAAAAAGCGTTATGTCGGTAAGTGTCCCCTCTTGTCAAGATTCAGGGAGAATCCAGACAGAATAACATGCCCTTCCAAAAACCGCAGCGCCTCACGTCATCTACCAAACGGGCAAGAAAGCAGACGAGCCATGTTCTATTACGTCATCCTTGAACTTTTTTCCTGGAGATGAACGCAAGGACGCTAATGTGACAGCTGCGCCCAAGTTGTCGCCCACGAACCTGACAATTTTTACTGTCGAGGGATGTCCTTCCTTCATCATACTGGACTGGGAAAAGATGAACAATGAAACCAAAGGTGGGTACAGCGGACGTTTGGTCGCCCGGACATTTGGTCGCCCGGACATTTGGTCGCCCGGACATTTGGTCGCCCGGACATTTGGTCGCCCGGACGTTTGGTCGCCCGGACATTTGGTCGCCCGGACGTTTGGTCGCCCGGACGTTTGGTCGCCCGGACATTTGGTCGCCCGGACGTTTGGTCGTCCGGACGTTTGGTCGCCCGGATGTTTGGTCGCCCGGACATTTGGTCGCCCAGACGTTTGGTCGCCCGGATGTTTGGTTGCCCAGACATTTGGTTGCCCAGACATTTGGTTGCACAGACGTTTGGTCGCCCGGACGTTTGGTCGCCCGGACGTTTGGACGCCCAGACATTTGGTCGCCCGGACGTTTGGTCGCCCGGACGTTTGGTCGATCTCTGATGAAGTTTTACAAGAGATCCCGGCAATCAATGATGGCGGTTGACCCTGTTTAGCTAACAATTAGCCGCCACTCCTATTGCGTCCTCAGAGTATGAAGTCATCTCAACCACCCGAGGACCTGATGGGGAGAAAGTGTCCATTCTGACTACTGACCAGACGCATACAGCGGTAGAAAACCTTAAACCTGAAAGCAGGTGAGCTAAAATGTCATGTTTTTCAATAGTTAGTAGAATTGAGCCGAGCAAAAGCTTTATTAAATTTGCTGTGTTTATTTCTACTAGTTATGAGTTTAAGGTGACTCCAAAGAATGACTTGGGTTCAGGCCCATCCAGTGAAGCTGTATCCTTCAACACTGAGTCAGGTATTAAACATTTGAATATTGCATAATATCTTCTTGGAAGTTGCAACAATTAATCTTGTCTCAAATTTGCTCTCCAGCGGACCCTCGAGTTAGTGAAAACGTCTCAGGTGAGGTTACAGTTTGTGCATGTCCAAGTCTTATTAAAGCGAACAAAAAACAACCACTTCTCAGAAATGTAAGCTCCTTGCGTAGCATGTTTTCTCCAGATAAAAGATGTGAGCCAATCCAGGGAAACAAGACTCTTGGGTTAAATTGCCTCGAAAATATTAAGATAATTTTTCCAAAACAGCATACATTCCTGGAATCCTTGAACTATTTGTGAAGTTTAAATCAATCAAAAGCCTTTATTATCATCATACATACCTGTGTATAACAAAATTGGTGGTGCTACTCCACAAAGTGGAATCTATCTTGCCAGGATGTGACTTTTCATATTTTTACATTACTTTCTTGTTTATTTTTCCTGGGAAAAATCTAAGATATTGCACATTATTATCCCCACAAAGTTATTGCACAGAAGGGATTGTGTGTCGCGCTACTGCAAGTTCAGAGTCCTGATGGCTGTGGGGGGGGGGGGGGGGGGGGTGGAAACCCACAATACATTAAATGAGACATGTTTATCTTTCAAAAGTCCTCAATAAAATCCTGTATTCAAATAATTGTACTTTAAAGTACAAGGCACAGGATAACATAATATAATAATAATAATAATAATTATAGGATTTCACTCTACACTCCTCGATAAGCAAGGAACAAATTTGACAAACCGTATCTCCTTTGACAGGAAAAGATGCCCTGTGGACGCAGTTCCCCTTTAAAGCAGACTCATACTCCACTTGTAACGGGAAGCAATTTGTCAAGAGAACCTGGTACCGCAAGTTTGTAGGAGTGCAGCTGTGTAATTCGCTCAGATACAAGATCTACTTGAGCGATTCTCTGCATGGTGAGTCTCCTTCATCTCCGCCAGAAACTCTTAAAGTCTCACCTTGCATGTGCACTTATCCATTGGCAACACAGGCCAGTTCTACAACATCGGAGACGAGAGCGGCTTTGGGGAGGATCACTGCCAGTTTGTCGATTCCTTCCTGGATGGAAAAACTGGACGGCAAGTGATTGCAGACCAGCTATCTTCGAGATCTGGTAAGTCCATTTCATACCAGATGTAGTTGAGTTAAAAGCTCGATGTGACAGGTTTTTATATTTTTTTTACTGCTTAGGCTTTTATCGAGCAGTTCGACAGGAGCCTGTACGATTTGGCCCAATGGGTAGACATTCTCACGTCAGTTACGTATCTTGGTATGAGTGTGGAACTCCTATCCCGGGAAAGTGGTAAACTGGGACTTTTTTATATGGCATTTTCCACTTAATTACTTTTTTTTTATGAAGCTGGCTAACATTCTACCTGGAGTGGAATTCTTTCAAAAATACTACAAACTTTTTACCTCATTAATGTGGATATGAGAATTCTTTATTTCCTTATTTGCAATTTGCACATCCTAAATGTCATTTTGTGGCTTAACACAAAATGTAATGTACTGTAAATGTTTTTGTTTTTTGTTTTTTTGCAAAAGGAGTCCAACTGAAAAAAAGGTCCAAAAATTGTTAAAATCTGCTCACTATCAAATGCGGAAAAGCAACATTTATGTAAATATCTGTATGTTCAATTATCATCTTTTTATGTTGAGAGTGATTCATTGTTTTTTGACAGATCAATGATATAGCGCCATTAATTAGTTTTAAATGTGACATTTACACTGTGTAAGTTTAAAAAGCGAAAAAAACGGTGCTTTTTCTGCATATAATTTTATCAAGGAAAATATGTGGGATGTTTTCATAATGTTATTTGTATTTACTTTGTTCATGTTAAAAATTATTTGGCGCCATCAACAGATGTATAAATAATGCTCCTTAGTTGGCATGAAAAACACGGGATATTCCTTCCTTGTATTTTTGGAGTGAAAATCAGGTTGTTTGATTTTTTTCTGAACAAATAAAGACAGTTAATACTTTAAAGTATCCCAGCAATCTAATTCATTAAACTTATAGGATCCCTTACTCAATCCACATTTATTGATAAACAATAAATAAAAAATACAACAAAGTCTCAAGCAGGTTTATGGGCCATATCTAGGTAAGAATAAAATACAAATATTATAATAATAAATAAATGTAAAATAAATACCTGGTGTCAATATATTTAGTGTGTTTAATGTTATAATTTTCTTATTAATCTTTAATTTTATATTACATATTTGAGACATGGAACTTTATATTTGGTTATTATCTGTTTACCTAATGACAAATTGGAATGAAAAGCGCCACGTGCCTGAGAAAGTTTTGTTGTTAGTCTTTCATTTCTCATTGCGAGCTTTTAATACACGCGATAAGCAAGAAGCAACACGTTATACTTGTCAAAGTGTGAAACAAATGCATGATAACATTGATAAGGTCTTAATCCTTAGAATGACATCACTATAATAACCACGGAATGCAATTCATTCACATTTCACTACATTGGCAAGGGGGGGCCTTAACGGAAAATAATACCCAACATTAACCGCAATGGGGGGGAATTCAGAAAGGGAGGTAAAGAAAACACCGGCAGGAAATTGTGTCAGAATAAAAGCATAGGCTTACATCTGTCAAGGTTACGTAATTCTGGGCCGACATCCATTTCTGACTGCAGAAAAAACATGGAAACGATCTGTTGGCATGATCAAGATTCAAGTGTGGCATTGCATTGAGTGATAGGACTAATCAAAAACATCCTATTTTGGATTTTTTTTCATTCTCCCACACTTCAGTCATCAAGTGCAAGAATAATAAATAGGGGAAAAACATCTGAAAAGTGCAGCTGTCAAATATGTGACATGATTGCAATCCAATTGAAGACAGCTCAGACATCTACAATTAGATTGGATTACCGTATTTTCACGACTATAAGGCGCACCGCATTATAAGGGGCATCCTCAATGAATGCCATTTTTTCTATATATAAGGCACACTGTATTACAAGGCGCACTGTATTATAAGGTGCATTGTATTATAAGGCACACTGTATCATAAGGCGCACTGTCTATTTTGGAGAAAATTTAAGACTTTTATGTGCGCCTTATAGTCGTGAAAATACAGTAATTGCTATTGACTTCCAGGTATGAAGCACTCACTACACAGTCACCTCTAGAGCCAGCCATTGTTGATGTTTTCGATTTTTTTTTGTATAAAATATTGCAGTGGGGGAGGAGCTATATGATGGAAGATTTTGTAAACTAAGATGGCTGATCTGCATATTTAACAGTATTGTTTCAGTTCAGGCGTTTGTGTTTTTTTTAATATCCGACAGTGGTGGTTTTTGGTTTTTGTTTTTCTGTTTTTTCTATATATAAGGCGCACTGGATTATAAGACGCACCGTCTATTTTGGAGAAAATTTAAGACTTTTAAGTGCGCCTTATAGTCGTGAAAATACAGTAGTATAAAGTTTTACTAGATTTGCTGACGACCGTTTACTACATTTTTTTTCCTTTTAATTTCTAAATCCAAAATTGCCAGCTACTTGTTTGTCTTGGGCTTTGTGCTAGTCAAGTCAAACTATGATGCAATTTGTATAAATACAAGAGTTGTTTGTGTGTGGCCCTTTTCGTCTTTGGAGTTTTCTGTATACGACCCTTCAGAGTTTAGAAAAGTTAGTTTCGTAAACAGAAACGGAACAAAAATTTTCAGCGCATCCCCAAAGCCATTGAAGACATCCGTTTCTGTTTTTTGTTGGCTTATTGAAATCCTAGGATGTCGGATTTTGGACATGTGGTGTATCTTTCTCGGCAATTGTACCTTGAGGCGGCATTGACAGGACGTTCAGCCTTGAGCTGCCAAGCTGTTTCCCATCAAAATCTAGTTATGTAATCTGCCATCTCACTTAGTGCTCGTCGAAACTTGTTGGCCACGGGCGCGCCAAGCGGCATTCCTGCAAATGATCAGGCCAATCACAGCACAGAGCCATGATCTGTTCGCGGCCTTGCAAAACAATGTTAAGATTTGCTAATTTTGAGAAACTAATGCTGTTATCTGGATTTTTAAAAAAATTTAGTTTAGATGTCATAGATTTAATTTTTGTCCCAATTAGCATGCTGCTAACATTTAATGGAAAACGCAGTTGACATGCGACATGCACACTCACCCCCATACCAAGGGGCAATTTAAATATCCAATCAGCCTACCATGCATGTTATTGGAATGTGGGAGGAAGCCAGAGTACCTGGAGAAAACCCACACAGGCCCGGGAAGAACATGCAAACTCCACACAGGAGGACCGACCTGGATTTGAACCCAGAACCCCAAAGCTGTGAGCCCGACGCACTAACCACCCAAGCCTTTGAGCCAATTGAAATTGTTATTCTTTTTAAATTCTTGAGGTTCCTGTGTTTCAAATGAATTCTAGATCTACCCTTGCATAACAATTAGCTAACAATTAGCACCAACCCATGCAGTGTTGCGAACCACGGGAGACGACGTTCAATTCATTTTATATGAAATTTTATTTATGATGGTTACTTTTCTGAAAATATTGCCATTATTACATTAATTAATACAAAAAAAGATGTATCATGCACACAGGCAAATATTCTTTAGACTCTGCCACCGTCATTTTTGGACTATGAGGCTGCACCCACTAAATTCCTCGGATTGATGCCAATAGATCCCTATAAAGTACAGAACCTGAGATT
Source organism: Stigmatopora nigra (assembly GCF_051989575.1). Taxonomy (NCBI): domain Eukaryota; kingdom Metazoa; phylum Chordata; class Actinopteri; order Syngnathiformes; family Syngnathidae; genus Stigmatopora; species Stigmatopora nigra. The sequence continues at coordinate 8,147,757 of NC_135508.1, read as the reverse complement.
TTGAGTCCTGCCTTCTCTGCTATTTTTTTCATACATATATAAGCCGCACTGGACTATGTACAGCATATTTAAACTAACACATGCTATTTAATAGCCTGAGAAAACTCCATATATAAGACAAAGCGAACTACAAGTGTTCAAAGATGGGTTGAAAATAGGAAAATTGTATAAATCTTTTCAGTTACTGAGGGAGGACATAAATCTTCATTTGACCGACTACATTATACTGCCAAAGACAGCAGAAGGAGCAGCAAAATTGATTGAATGGAAGCATTAAATGGTGACGTTTTTACGCTTCAAAAACGTGCAATAACGTATGGATGATTTTTTTGGATTGCGAGTTCAAGGTGCTGGATTCTAGTAACAGAAACAGAGCCCTTGCTTACTTCCCACCCAATATGTTCTCAGCTTTAAACCCATTCCTGAGGAGCAGCGTAGGTTGAAGCACTCGGGGGATTATAACCAGATCTCGTGGTAGCACCTTGGTGAGGAAAATTGACTGGAAATGACCCACGCGACCATGTTGAAACGCCTCTCATGTACCCAATTTCTTTCTGTCCGTGTTATTACTTCACCCCTCAAACGGTGATGAGTGAAGTAGCAGGTCTGCAGACGCAGGGTTGTTAACGCCTCAGGTCAATGCTCCGCAGAACCGGATGACTCCAGTTCTTTTTTCTTTTTTTTTCTATGGAAACGAGAAATGGCCATTATGGTTTTGAAGCGCCAAGGCCTCACGTGTGTTATTGTTGTAATATTTATTGACCGGTTAACTGGCTGCAGCTGTGCTTTGTTATGTAACCCAAAGTCCGTTAATGTGCCACGTGACCTGCTAGAAACAGGATAACAGGTTTTTGGTCAAACTCGTTGGATTGTTCAAAAAGAATGATGTATCAATAGTAACATGGGTAAGTCGAAATGTGTATTTTCCTTGCCAAAGGTAAGTTTTCAGATAGTTCCTGTCGCACAAACTCGGGTCATTAGCAAAAACACAATGTTATATAATGTTTCCAAAATACTGCCTAAACCAGGGGTGGGCAAACTTTTGGGCCCGGGGTCCACATTGACTTTAAAAATTTGACAGATGGGCCGGGTCAGCACCAGATACGAAACATATAAAAAAGTGCATCTGTTAACAGTACATATGAAACATAAACGGAAAAAAGGACTAAAGTATTAACATACTCATCACTCATCATTAAATAAAAAGTATACAGTACAAAGTAAAGTAAAAAGGAATGTAGTATTAAGAATGGTTAAAAATGTATTTAACGGCGCCATCTTGGGGGAAAAAAAACATTATATGGATAACGTTGGCGGGCCGGATTAAATTTAGTGGTGCGACCAAAAAAATCTGATTCTTCGACATGAAAACTTGTTTTTCATGAAGATACGTTAAAAAAGTAACATTAAAAAACGATTTTTGCTGAAATACATAGCATTCGCAATTAGTCTGTCTGAGGGTCTGTGGCATTGAATTTTTTTTTTCTGTGGCTCATAGCCTGTTTGGCACATTAAACACACATTGCACGTGTGGAAGTCAAGCTGCATCTGCGTGATGTTTTTGTGGGGTCAACTGGACTTTCAGACATTAATTGTTGTTACCGTTCTACCACGTTCTTCTCTACCGGTGTCTCTTGAGATAATAAGATGGATATTGCGCTTGCAGCATTTTATTTTCCCGCGTTCTCCTAATGGAGGCTCCGTTGCTATGATGGATGCCATCTGGTGACCGCTGGAGAGTATGACTGATTGTTACTAGGGTAAAGCAAAAAACAGAGGCCAAAAATATACGTCTCTTGGCAGCTCCTGGAAAACCTGTTAAGACCTTTGAGGGGGCGCCGGGAGAATCTTTTACTCGCCTCGTGTGGATTACCCTGAATGAGAACCATTGTTTTGTTGAGGTCTGTCAGAGGACTTGTGCACTTTATGCCATCACATCTATACCTATAGTCAGCCATTATTTACATCGCTTATAACAGGGTTGGCCAAGTCCAGTCCTGGAGAGCTCTTATCCGCTCTTTTTTCCATCTCTCCCTCCACCAACACACCTGAATCCAATCATCTGGATCGGTATCAAGCTTCTGGACAGCTTGCTGATGATTTGATCATTTGATTCAGGTGTGTTGGTGGGGGGAAGATATGGAAAACAGATTGGATAAGGGCTCTCAAGGACCGGACTTGGCCACCCCGCCTTATACTGTTTGGTGTAAAGAGTAAGGTGAACCTGAACCTGAACTTGAACGCAGAGCTCATTTAAAGAACATTCTTCACATTCCTAGGTGTTCCATGGTCACATGATTAGCATTTCATTATATTTAATTAATTGCATTGTTTGGGTCAAATTTGACCTGTTTTAACATTAGATGCCAAATAATCGTCTGATGTATGATTCTTTCAAATTTGATGATTTTTCTTAGAGTGACCGTAATACCATAAGGAATACAAATTGCAATTGTTGGGGGGTGCTGGAGCATAACCCAGCACCTGAGGGGTGGACACCCTGAATCGGTGGCCAGCCAATCTTAGGGCACAATGAGACAAAGGACAACCATGCACACTCCCACCCATACCAAGGGGCAATTTAGAGTATCCAATCAGCCTACCATGCATGTTATTAGAATGTGGGAGGAAACCAGAGTACCTGGAGAAAACCCACACAGGCCCGGGAAGAACATGCAAACTCCACACAGGAGGACCGACCTGGATTTGAACCCAGAACCTCAGAGCTGTGAGCCTGGCACGCTAACCACTCAAGCCTTTGAGCCAAATGAAATTGTTATTCTTTTTAAATTCTTGAGGTTGCTGTGTTTCAAATGAATTCTAGCTTTACCCTTGCATATTGAATCACAGAATATGATGAAGAATTTTAAGTATGCTTTACAGGCCAAAAAATACAACATGTATAATTCAATGGTCAATATGTCATTTGTTGAAGTGAGGACCTGAAATACTGACGTTTGTTGTGGTAGCCTGTTTCAGGTTACTTCATGTGATGTCACAGAAGCAACCATGTCATATTTATACACTGGGCGCAGGAGCCGTGAAGGAAAACCCCAAAAGATGTCATGATGTCACCAAACAAACCATCTGCTTCCATTTAGCAAGCTCATTTAACACCCCGGAGGACACCGCCCCCTCGCAACCAGTACACTAGTGACTAGAGGACCCCCTCTTTGCCTGCATCATCAGCCCACACAGCCCTCCAAAATCCCAGCAGCCAAACTGACCACCACATAAGAAGAAGAAAAAAACCCCATCAAATTCCAGTATTTATGGATCTTTCAAACAGATGGCTAGTTGTTATTTCTTTGCAAACCACGTGTTCCTATCCTTAGGCTGTCACATGATCTTAACCTTGTGTAGTCAAGAGGTAGAATGTTAAGTTACTACTGGTTTTAAGTTCCACAACATGTTTTTGGCAGTTTTGCTTGATTTAGAGTCAACAGGTCAAATTTGACACCTAAAAGCAGCAAATATGCCATGAAATTCTTTCTTTTACCTGGAGAATTAGATTTTACCCAAAAAAGACATTTTTGCACAGCATTTTAATTGAAGTGTTGTTAAGAAAAGTCAATGTTTTCTTTTCCTCTCCTTTTCTTAAACCATAATTGGAAATCAACAACTGGGTTTTAAACCCACTTTAAGACCCTAACCCTAGTTTCAAATACTACTTGGATATGGGAAAGGTGTTGTTGAAATGAGTGAATGAATTTTCATCCATCCATTGATCCACACTGTCAGCCTTAGCCCACCAGACGTCGCCAAAATCAAACTAAAAAGTGGTTTTATTTCTTTTAATCTATTACTTAATGTATTTGATTGGCAGCAGAGGGTCATTTTAAGCTTTGCTCAAAACCATATTGATTTTTTGAAGGATATTTACTGTGACATTTTGTCGTGGGACTCAGCAAAACATTAAAATGGATGAACAGTTTTAATAGAGGTGCTAAATGCAATGTAACCTATAGACTTGATAACAAAAATACAGTAAATGCAGGTGTGTAAAAACAAAGTACTAATCTTGAGAAGATGTACTTTTCCATAAATCCACGTGGAGGGGCTGGCGTCTCATGTTACCATCAAGATTTGTATGACTTCATCATATTTTCATAAAATATACTATATACGGTCATTCTAAAATACAATACTGATCCTGTCATATTATATACTCATGGTGCTTCCCAATTTAGTTGTATTTTACTTAAATTCATCACCTAAGTACTTTTATATTATAGTATTTATATTTGTTTGTTTTTAGAGAAAAAAAACACTGCATCTTCACAGTTTTACTGAGATGATTGAGATTTCTAGTTTATTTATTTGTTGATTTGTACATACATATTACATAAACACATGCATATGAGAGAAACGATGACTATTTTGACGAAAGCAATGTTGTATTTTTCTTTAACTTTATATTCTACATTACAGAGTCTGCTCTCCGTATCCTGTTTATTTTGAAGGAAAAACCGGAAACGTGAATACAGCACGGACGATTGACAGTGGGATGGAGCGTGGGTCAGAAGAAGTGAGGAGGAAAAACAAATTGATCTCCGCGCAGACCAAACATGGCACTCTATGGAATATAATGGGTTATTCGGGGAGACAGTGTCACGATTTAGTTACGTTGGACTGGACGTGTCCCCCCTGGACCCCCGAGCACGTGCAAGCGCGTTTCAGCCATGATGACAGAGGTGTTTACTCTGGCACGTGGGCAGACAAATGACACCTTCCCGACCCAAGGCCAAAAGGTGAGACCACATTTAACCTTCTACTTTTCAGTCCCGTTGATGTCGGTGAAACTTAGATGGAGGCGACACGCCAATCGTCTGATGGGGTTGAGATGGGGGGGCTTTTGACATTGTCAGGGGCAACGCCATTCCGGTGAAATCATGTGTATTCCATGTTCAAATGTGCCATCATTTATAATTATAATTTTGGCGATGCTTTTTAGGCTAAGAAAGTATTTTGGGGAATTAAAAAAGAACTTTTTTGTTGACACCCATGAACGATCATCTGTGTTAATTAAACAACGCTTTTTATCGATAAGTATTGCATTTTTATTTTTCATAAATTATATTATACAGTATTCAAGTCTTTGTATGCCATTGATGGCAATAGACATCCAATTCTATTGAACCAGGAAGACTTGCTGTGTAAATAAATCTTTCAGTCCCATTAATGGCACTGCATGTCCAATCCATTTTGACTGGGAGGAGCGAACTAACATTGAAAATGAGGGTGTGTCTTGCCAAACGTCACACCAAAGCTCTAAAAGTCACGCTTGTAAATATATGGTCAACATGGGTTTTTACATTAACGTTTTCGCCAACATGTCCCAGAGGTGTAAATTGACATTTGTTGTCCAAATTTCTGTGCTTAACAAAAAAAAAAGCCAATCTCACTCTCTTTTGGCTAGCTTAGCTGAACGACTCATTGGCATGGACGTGGTTGAGGTCAGTGTCACTAGCTATAGACCACATGCTAGTGACGCATTACCTGTGATTCCCTGATTTTAAGACGCCCCCACATCCTCAAAACCTCGGAAATACCATTCTCGAAGGGAAAGATGAGGCTCCACTCCTGTACTTGTAGTTCTGACTTAACAGCTTGAAAGGCAAATGTCTTAAAAGCGCCTCACATTTAAAATATATACAGTGTTCCCACTGTTATCGCGGTTAATGGGGACCGGGACCACCCGCGATAAGTGAATTTCCGCGAAGTAGGGATTCCCCTTCAAAAATGCTTAATTTGAATTTAATTCCAAATTTAGTTATTTTTACCCCCTGTAAACAGTACACCATATAGAATACGGGTAGAGAGAGTAAAATTCATGTTATAACAAAAAAAAAACCTGTAAAATATGTTGTTTCAATGCAATATTTGAATTTCTTTTTTTCCAAAAAAAATCCGCGAAGCTCTGAGTCCACGGTAGCTGAACCGCGAAGTAGCGGGGGGACACTGTATACTTTTTTTTAGGGAGTACACAACACTTGCCTATTGGCATCTAGAAACATGGCATGGCATTGCATGTTTGTTAGAATTGGAAACCACAACCAGGGGGACGTGTGCATAACAGTGGCCAAGACAGATGGAGACACGAGCTTAGCTCTTCTAGATATGGCGCTTATTGAACCAAAAAGTCCAAAAACCAAAGTCATGCCTGATGAAAGGGCGTTGTAACACGTCTGGCTTGGGGTTTCACACGGTTCATTTGCATGGTTTAATTTTCCCTGTGCATTTTAAATTACTGCTGCTCCAATTGGTGAAAAATGCAGCAGCTGGCCTCCTCACTAACACCTCCGAATGCTCCCATGTCAGCCTCCGTCCTCTGCTTTCCTCACTGGCTTCCGGTGCTATTTAGGGTGGAGGTCAAAATCATTCTGTCTGCTTACAAAACCTTCAAAGGCTTTCCTCTGAAATGGTGACTGAATATCTTCCTAGCAGGGCTCTGCTTTCCGCTGGCTATACACTACTGTGAATATTCCAACAAGTCCAGACCTTTAAACCTATTTTGTTTCAAGCTAGCCTTTACACCTGGCTCTAGTCTGAATCTGTGCTTTTTTCTTTTCTATTTTTCTCTATTGTTGTAGTATTATTGTTCTTGTGTTTACTCTTGCAAGCATTTTTTGCAGCATTTAGCTGTTGAAATGTCCTATACAAAGATGTTTTGATTTATTGGCTGATTGATTGATTGATTTAGGTGTTTCACTCATTTTAACTTTCATTCCCATGAAAAAAGAGAACTTGTCGGCACGTAGAAAGCCTGTCAAACAATCTGATTGCCCTGTTTTCCATTGCTCATAATGGCTGTACCGACCCAACACACACTCTACATTTTGGTTGTGCCCAAAGCAAATTCAACTTCGGTTTTATTTATTGGGCAAAAAAAAGTTTCATACCAAAACCGTCATCTGACAAATGACAGCAACTGTATTTTCAGTATATCCCTCATATTTTATGCTCCTAAATGAATTACAGTTACACCTACTCTTTTTTTTTCTCATCATGCCTGGACTCTCTTGCATTGCAGGTGGACGCCAGAACTGCTTTATGGATGGACCCTCTTACCTCCCTCAATGTGGACACCAAGACTTCGGTCAAAAGAAAGCTCCAACGCGACACAGTTTTCCTTCCAGATATAGAACCTATTTCAGCTAAGCAGGCCCGACCAGGAACATCTCTTCCACCTGCATATGGGTTTTGCAAGAATCTATCAAAAGAGCTTCAGGGAGAACCCGTTTTCCCTACCCTCAATGACAAGCCTTTGGATTCTGGACTGAATAGTGTCAGTAACTTCCTGAAATTCCCTTGGATAAATCCTTACATTGATTTTACCATGTACCCTTTTCTTGGCTTAGCGTATAAGGCTGCGTATCTGGCCCAGTCTTCCCCATCCATATACCAGCAGTTAGCATGCCCATCCTTGTGCTTATCTGGTGCTGAAAGCGGCTCACCAGATGACAGACTTTTCTACTTCGCCCCATACTCTCCTGCATATGTTTCCTCCCAATTGGAAACCTATTTGAGAATCCATGCATCCACCCAAGCTGCCCTCACAGCCTTGCACGCATTGCAAGAACCTCTGGTACATGGAGACCCGTCCACTTTTGGCACCTCTCTTCACCAAGAGCCGCTATCATCTTCTTTTCACCTTGACCAGCGCCATCTCAACAAAAATAATGCAGAGTCCTGTCACCCCACCTCCATCGAGACTGGTGCTACTAGCAGGACTAGCTCTGTATGTGATCCAGTAAGCCGTTCAAGTTCTGCCTCAGTTTCGATGAGTGTAGACTCTTGGAAAACCTCAAAGAGGAGCACATCATCGTCAAAGGAAATGTTTGGATTTTCTCCCCTTGGCAGTCATAGTTCTAAACTAGCCTCGCTAGGGCAAACAAAAAGCACCAGTACCACTCGCTTCCTGTCACAGGAAAGAACACCAGGAGAGAGAAAAGTGCATCAAAAACCTTTGGATCTTTCTGCCAAGAAGATTAAAGAATCATCAGACCGTTCCAAGTCAAAAATAGAAGTCATGGCCCAGATGCCTTGTAGGGTACGGACTAGTAGGAAGAAACATCTAAAAGATGTTACTTTTCCCTCTGCAAATTTCTCAGCAAAGATTCCAGAAATTTCCAAAATGGACTCTTTAACTTCCACTCTGAGTGCAGATGTCGTTGAACATGTTTTACAGAATCAAAGCTTGGCAGAAACAAAATCAGTACAAGCTGGCGTTTCATCATTGGAAAGCTTTATTGAACCATTCCATTTTAGAAAGCTGGACCAACCAAGAGTGCATACTGAAAGCAGTATCAAGAGAGAAACCTTCTCTGGAAAACATGTGCTTTCCAAATTTGAAGATCAAGACAATCAACCAAATCTTCCCAAAAAACTGAATCTTGATGTGGAATCCATTTCCACACAAAGTCTCACTGACTCAAATATTCCAGATTATTTAGGCTTCAGCCACGGTTATCCTTCACACTCGACTTTAGAAGATGTTTCCTTGCAGCACGCGTCGTCCATAACAGGCAAAGGACTTGGCCACTTCTGCCCAGATCCACTGGGCGATTTGCTTCCAGGGCCAGCTCACAGAGACCTCAATGAACACCCAAACAAGTCTCTTTCAAAAACCTGTAATGTAGACCATTACAGAAACCAAGAAAGCCAGGTCAAGAAACCAGATCCTGAGCAGAGTGGGAGCAGAAGCAAACAGACTTTAACCCAAATCTCGAAATCTTTTTGCAAAATGTCGACTGAGGTCAAAGATAACGCAGTAAATGCTGATGTGCCTTTTGAAGACATTAAAGATGAAGTATCCCTCAAGCATGAAAACCGTTTTTTCACTAACCAACCTGCCGGAGAACAAGGTTTAAATGCCCACACACTCCTGCAACGGCCCAGTGAGGAAGCCCCGATGGATGAGGATTCTCTTACTCCATCTCAAGACTTCCCTGACCATTGTGCCCGAACGACTCCAGAACAGTTCTCAAAAAAGAAGCAAAGTGGTAATTCGAAAAGGTTGCCAATAATTGATCATCTTCCCATTGGACTTGATGCAAATGATGATGAAGACTTTGTCAATCAGAATTCCTCCACAAATAACTGTTCAGACAAAGACAGTTGTATCTGCACCACATCCACCCGATTCCCGGCGTGTCCGGCTGTTAGACCCAGCTCTCCATCAAATGGTTCCATTTGTACGAATGAAACAACAGCATGGGGAACAGTCCCTATACAAGTCTCCAATGGGGGAGTCAACACCAAAACTGAATCAGGTGTCTCCATCAACCTAACAGAACAAATCACGTTAGACGAAAGTCAATGCGTTGCTCTCAAGCCTTCTGAAAATAGACACAATGTCAGAGGTTGCTTAGCTCAAGATCATTTGCTGAAAAACTATTCTAGAGTCACCGTCTTGAGTGAGACCAATAGGGACACCCAGGAATTCATGGATCTCCAGCCTGGTGTGGGTAAGGATACTCCCACCAGTACCTTCAAGGAATCTTTCCACGGCCATTTGAATAGTCGACCAAAACATGAAACCGAAGAACCTGGTGTTTTTCAGCACAACTGGACGAGTCCGGAATTGTACAAGGTATGATCTATCATTTAAAAAAATATATCATCACTATTTCACAAACTCGTGGTCACTTTAGCACTGAAAAAATCTTCAGTTTAAATAGTAAACTTAGGACAACCTAGTACCTAAAATATTGTTTCATTTCAAGCATGTTTCTTGTGTAAGTGGTGAGAGGGCGATAACCACAAAACCGTGTGTCGTGGCGCGGAAAAAGCGAATTTGTGTGATGTGGCAGCTCCACAAATAGAAACATGTTCTATTCGAGAGCGGTGCTGCTGTGAAGTCAGAAATTGCGTCCATTAGCAGAGAGGCTGGCCGAGTGATTTGGTTCTTATCTTGCGGTTGCATTCAGAAGAAACGCCGTAAGGACAATGGAGGAAGCCTTGCTAAATTTAATTCTTCGCTTCCTGATATTTGGGACACTAGCAAAGGGGCCATAAAACTGTCCTTCCTTAGTATAAATTATTTGTCAAAGCGGCTAGGGTGTGGAAGTATTACTCACCAATGAGATTGAACGCCCCATGTTTTCACTCAGTCTTTTAGACACAGACACGTTTTCACTGTAACACATTGTTATGTTTCACAGTATTTACTGAAGTAAACATGGTACGTTCAGGAATCACGGTTTTGGAACGATTTTGAGGGTTTCTACCCCGCCCAAGCCAACATTTTTTTGACCTGATAGTTTTACATGCAGTATCACCAAAGATAAGGTATCTTCTGCCCCTATAGCCAACATTGCTCAATAGCGTATTTGGTTTGTTTTGTTGAGCAGTGGTTGATGACTTTACTTTATAGGTGGCATCTATACAAAATATCCAAATTTGTATGAGCCCATATTTGAAAAACTTGTAATTAATTGACTGTTCATGCTGGATGACTGAGAAATTGGAATTGGCTCCAGTGTGAATGTGGCCTAAGATTAAGCCAATCAAGTTTCAAGTCCTGAATTTGGTTATGCACCTTACTTGATTCAAGTCATGCAACTCGAGACTCTAGCCTTAAAGACTAAAGACTAGTGCTGTGGTAGGAAATTGAAAGCCTAAAATCAATTGCTGAAAACGTGATATGAAAAGAGTGGAAAATGGCTGCATTTTGATATTCCACCATTTTAAGAGTCTGCCTTCTTCTCAGATGAAGGAAAACCAGGAAGGCGAGAAAGCGGCGGCAGGGGAGGCTGCGCTGGCAAACGATCAGTGGTGTGATGCAGGGGGGAGTGACGGCGGGGGGTTGGAGCTCTGCCAGCAGAGTGAGGGGAAGATAGGAGACCCCCCTCCCACACCCCACATGGAAGCAGAGAGAGGTAAGCGGAATTCCTCAGTGTTTTGCTGGAGGATGTTCATTCTCACATGCATACACGTTTTGTCCTTGAACTCGCTTGACGTGCTAATAAGGACATGCACATTTCAAGTCTTGGATCACGTGTGGACTTTGAGTTGATAAAAGTGCCACCAAGATTTTCACCACAACCTTGGTGAAACTGTTTAAGCATTCACTGGAACACATTATTGTGGTCCCATAACAAAATTAATCAAATGAATAATTAAAGGGAAAAAATTCTTCCTCTGCGATTGGTTGGGATAGGCCCCAGCACCCCACTCCGATAAGTGTGGATAAGTGGTTCAGAATTTTTTTTCCCTAGAAGAATATATATAAATATATAATATACCGTTTACCGTATTTTCACGACTATAAGGCGCACTTAAAAGTCTTAAATTTTCTCCAAAATAGACAGTGCGCCTTATAATCCAGTGCGCCTTATATATGGAAAAAACAGAAAACCAAAAACGAAAAACCACCACTGTCGGACATTAAAAAAACACAAACGCCTGAACTGAAACAATACTGTTAAATATGCAGATGCCATCCCCAAGGTGCGCCTTATAGTCGTGAAAATACGCTAGTTAAATTTGACCCCGAACCGCCCCAATGAAAACAAACGCCTGTAAAAAGTCATTTTTCCAAATATTTCCATTGTTTTGCATTTCGATTCACCGCGTTGCTCATCAGACAAGAACATAAATGAACCCAAAAGACACAAAGAGGCAAGGTGATCATCGTGTAGCAAGGGCTCTGCTTCACGTGACCAAACGATCCTCTGTGTTTTGGAACCCAAAGGTTTGGATCCCAGTATGGTGACAAACCATAAGCACATATTCACCCTGGAGCCATTTCACCAGAGCAGCATCGGTGGTCGGTGGATGAAGCGAAGACGAACAGAAGACAGCTGGATAAAAAAAACACCACAAAAGGCCACTGGTTAGTTGTCATCCTTCATACCACCAGCTTCATTGACTAGCAATTGAATCTCAGTGACCATTCTTTGGCATTATACGATAATCCACATCAAATCATAATGTTTCACATAACAGATGTAAACCTGGAGGACAAAAACATGCAAAAGAGTTGCATGGAGCTGAATGACCCCTGCTTCAAAAAGCCCCGTCTACCTGAAGATGACTTGAAAGGTATTCAGTTTTGTTTTGGTTATTGTAAAGTCGTTTTTAAAATGAATTCAAGGGCCTTGGATTCCACCACATGCTTAATCTCACTGAGTTGTACCTCCACATTTCTGAAATTGTGCAGGGCATTCCATTTTAAGGGCATGTAACGTGTTGTAATTGCAAATGATGATGTACAGTCATGCGCTGGCCAAATGACAAGCTTTATTGAACGTGCACTAAATTGCTATCGACCACAACTCGGAAGCGGGATTGTCTGCTACTTGACTGTCCTTACCGTCTGTCCCTGTTCCGATTTCATCACATTTTGATGTCTGGTCCTCGCTTTAAAAGGTGCACCTCCATATTTACACATAAAACTGCCGAAGCTTCTTTTAGGCTCATTTAATTGGCTCGTAAGCAATTCATCAACTGAGCTTATTTTTTTTTAATATTTCAGGACATTACTTACAGGCTTTGCCTTAATTCAGCCGTTCTGATTTTTTAGCTGTCCACATGGACCCACACCTGCAATTACCTGAGCAGGTTGGCGGCCCTGGACTCGGGCAGCCCTCCCTCGTGGCTACGTCCTGTCTTCGGGAAAAGCATGAGAAGCCCATGGCTAACACCATCGAACCTCCGTCACTCCTGTCCTCATCTGACGTCGATCTGGAAAATTCCTCAGCGAAACGCCACGGCAAGACCAAGCACATGAGCGGGACACAAAAGAAGGATCGTGATGGGGAGAAGATGACTGAACAGGTGAGTACTGAAAATTGGTCCATGAATATTTCAGGTAAAATGATGCTAATTTCCATCGCCTGCCTATGGTGGAAGGTATAGTGTAGTTAGCATTAAGCTAGTGGACTTTTGTAATGCTTTTAATCTGTTTCACCTATACAGTGGTACCTCGAGATACAACCTTAATGCGTTCCGGGACTGAGCTCATATGTTGATTTTCTCCATAGAAGCTAACTAAAAACAAATTAATTCATTCCAACCCTCTGAAAATACACCAAAAACAGGATATTGGATTGGAAAAACATTTTTGTTTGTTCTAATTCGGCATCTATTAACAAAGTAACAAATAAATGGTTTGATATTAGTAAAATGCGTTTAATAGTATACTAAAATTAGACAGATTTCGCGGAAGTGAGAGAGTGACAAAGTGGGTTTTCCCAGTAAAAAAAACAAAAAACAAAAATAAGAATTAGTAAAATAAAAATAAAAAGTGTCACATCCTGGCAAGGTAAATTCTAAAATATTGCATAATCTAAGATCTTGCACATTGTTATTGCACAGAAGGGATTGTATGTATCGTGCTATCGCAAGTCCTGATGGCTGTGAGGGAAAAAAATTGTCCTTAAGTCTATTTGTCCGTGCTTTGTGAGACCTGTAGCTCCTGCCAGAGGCCAGCAGCTGGAACAGGTTGCAACCAGGGTGGTACTTACTACCTGCTGAGATTGCGAGGGCTGGCAATGTCATCCAGTGAGGGCAGAGAGCAGCCGAAAATCTTCTGGGCGGTATTGATCAGTCTCTGCATGGCCTTTCTGTCTGCTACCACACTGTAATGCAGTATGCCAGGATGCTCTCCACAGTGGCTCTATAGAAGGTTGTTACCAGAAACTTAGTGTCCATGTTGTTCCTACTGAGTACCCTCAGAAAATGGTCGTTTCTGGGCCTTCTTCACCACTGCCGTGGTGTTGGTAGACCAGGAGAGCTTGTCCGTGACATGGACCCCCAGGATTTGAAGGACTGGACCCTGTCTACGCATACTCCATTTGGGCCAAGATCTGTGCTGCGTTTGCGAAAGTCCAGAATTATTTCTTTCGTTTTTGTGGTGTTTATTGTGAGATTGTCCACCAAGACAATTTGTTAGCCTCATCTCTGACATCATGGGCTTCTCAGCATTATTTTCCTGGGACAGAAAAAATATATACTTGTATGTCCAACTGTTTGCAAAATCAACCTGATAAAACAACATGGAAATAGAGGGCCTGGAAATCATAGTAACAGCGAATAGCGTTTTCTTTCTCTTTTCCGCCCTGAGTTTTGCGCGTGCGTTCGGCCGTCATTTTTCTGACAGCATAGTAGGCATTTCCTCTGGCAGTGTGAACGTGTGAACGCGTACACCATCTTCTGTCACTTTACCATCCGTCGTTGCCGGGCAGCGAGCTGGCGTACGCAGACACGCACCCCTCCAGGGCAAAGCATGTATTGTGCCTACTGAAGCGTGGCGGCGAGCACCGTCTGCACATGGGCGTCACGCACAGAGGCAGTCACCGCTGTCAGCAGCTCTGAGATAGAGATTCCCATCGACAGACAAACACAAACGGGCTGCCGTCTGGCCCATTTTTTTTCGTGTTGACGTGGAAGCGCGTACCTGAATATGCCAACCCAGAAGTCAACTGGGCTTATTACAAAGTCACTTTGAAAAGGCTACTAAATACAAACATTATAATTACTAACAACTGTATATTTTGTACTCATGTAGGTTTTATCTGAAGAGAGCACGCCAACTCTCCAGCTAAACCTTGGCGTCGAACCCGTGCCATCGACACTGTTGCCGCATGGAGATGAGGTACTATCTATACCAGGGATTCGTAGTCTTTATGACAGAGAGAGCTGTAAACAATTCATATTTTCAAATATTATTCCTTGAGAGCCATACTCCAGAAATTAAAATACTACTTGAAAATGTGCGCCCTCATTTCACCCCTTTTAAAGTAGAAAAACTCACTGAATTCTTTTGACAACATTGTTACGCTGTCGCTAATCACTGTATGCATAAAGAGTCGTCTAATTAAAAAATAATTATTGAAGCAGCGCTAGATGTAGCGTCAATGCCACAGTGCTGACTTGATGCTCCTTTTGGTGCGTTCAGAACTCCATATATTAACTGACAGGTTATCTGGGAGACATGCACCCACCAAAAGAGCCACATAAGGCTCCCGAGCCATAGGTTCCCTACTCCTGAACTATACTGTATGGTAAACAATCACAATAGAAAGGTGGTTGAACGTCATTACATTCTAGCCAACATCTACTTGCCATGTATAGCTCAGGTGTCAAAGTGCTGGCCCGGGGGCCAAATCTGGCCCGCCACATCATTTTGTGTGGACCGAGAAGGTAACTTTCTGTTTTATGATCAAATTCAAATGAAGATTGTAGATTATTTCCTGTGTTTCCTCATTTTAAATCAATAATTGCAAAAATGTGTACTAATTTGTATTTCCAAAAATATCTATCGGTTAGCACGATCGAGAAAGCTATCAATTTATTCATTAATTAATTTTGGCAGTGTAGTTGAGTTTGACACCGCTGATGTATGGTATATTAATAATCTATTTTGGATCCAATAATAGATTGGAATTGTTGAAATGATAATAATAATAGTTCGGACTTGTGTGGGTTTTTTTCTGGGTACTCCAGGGTTTGTCCCAAAGACATGTTGGTAGAACACTCTAAATTGCCCCTAGTTACTGCAATTGGCTGGCCACCAATTCAGGGTGTCCCCTGCCCGGTTCCCATAGTTGACTGGGTTAGGCTCCAAAAGCCCCCATGACCCTTGTGCAGTATGAAAATTAAATGAACATTTCTCCTCTCCGCAGCTGAAGCCCTGCGACGTCAACCACAAAGACAATTCTGGTTATTGCACCCTGCGCGAGGCCTCCACTTGCGGGTGGCTCGCCATTGTGCGTCACCTGGTAGAGCACGGGGCAGACGTCAACTGCAGTTCTCAAGACGGAACCAGGTTGGTCGTAAATACGTATAACTCACAAAAGTCAACAAACTGCTCCCATTTGACCAAATATTTTGTTATGTGCTTAAGACTTTTGGTCCAAAGCGAGTACTTTTAGGATGTTTTATCCGTGCTCAGCTGTGACTCTGATTTCTGTCATTAGACCACTTCATGACGCTGTTGAGAATAATCACATGGAGGTGGTACGATTCTTGCTGTCCTGTGGTGCTGACCCAACGCTGACCTCGTCCTCTGGACAACGACCCATAAACATGGCCAATAGTGTTGTCATGGAAACCTTCTTGGAGGGTAGGAGGAGAATACAAGTGTGTCGTTTAGAGGTTTTTGCATGTGAAGGCAATTCTTCCCCATACATCAAAACAAAGGTGTTTTAATGCATTTCATAAGGCACATTCACAGCTGTCCAAACAGTCTACCTATTGGATATTATAATTGTGCTGTATAATAAGTGACACATAATTTACTATTGATAATTCGATTGTGTCAGATTTTGGTTTGAAATCAAATGAAACACTGTTGAGCCTGTGATCAGACGTTTAGTCGCCGGTCAAATGTACTTAGATATTAAACAGTACTTAGATATTAAATTCTCTCTCTTAGATATTAAACTCTGTCTCATGAATACAATTTTGAGAGCTGGTTTCAACAGTAAACTCTCTGTCACGAATTGCGGCGACCAAAAGACCGGCGACCAAAAGACCTGTGACCAAAAGACCGGCGACCAAACGTACGAGCACCATTTAGCCAGTCTCAACTAGTTCAAAGTCTAAGTGTGTGTGTGTGTACATTTACGGTTTAAATTATTCAGACGCTCTCAACATTTTGGAAGGCGTTCATAACTATTTGCTCCATTCAAATTTCTCCAAATGGGGAGGATACGATGACTATTGACCAGTATTTCCACTTAAGTTGGACCAGTTAGTAAAGTGTCCATCTACTTTCTGCACATTTCAGTTGCTTGTGCACACTAAAAGACGAGAAAAGTGCTGCAGCGTTTGTGCGTCCGACAGCCTGATTACAATTCACCGCCTGTGTTTGTTCTCTCCCTCCAGAGGGTTTTAATGAGGCTCGGCTGCTGAATCCCAAAGCAGCTTACTGCCGTGCAAAACCACACACACGCACTTACACGTACACACCTGCCGGCATCCGTCTTCTCTAGGCGATCCGCCGCCCCCGTCTGAACACGCCCGTCTCCCACTGTTAGAGCGTCTCCTTTTGTTATCTTTCCGCCGCCGTCGTCGCGGGTCGCTAATGGCCCGTCTCATTCCCTCTCTCCACAGAATATCTCGCTGATCTCCAGGGAAGGTTGGAAGGTGATTCTGGAGTCTGTTGGGATTTTTACGGCAGTTCTGTGTGCGGTTAGTTTCACACAATCACGCACATTTAAGTGAAGAAATGCTAAAAACCAAAAGGATTGAAGGAATCGGCTGTTCATTTGCTTGTGACGTCAAGTTAGACCAGGGGTAGGGAAAATTTTTCGGCCCGGGGTCCACATTGACTTTAAAAATTTGACAGATGGGCCAGGTCAGCACAAGATACGATACATATAAAAAAGTGCATCCGTTAAGAGTACATATGAAACATAAACAGAAAAAAAGGACTAGAGTATTAACATTCTCATCACTCATCATTAAAGTAAAAAGTATAAAGTACTAAGTCAATTAAAAAGGAATGTATTACGTAATAGTAAAATGTAATTTAAAAAAAGATAGAGGGGCTGTAAAACACGATAAACAAATAAGAGTGGACAGAGCTACTGTCACTGGCTTCCAAGTGACGGCGCCATCTTGGTGGGAAAAAAAAACATTAATTGGACAACATCGGAGGGCCGGATTAAAAGCCCTACCGGGCCGGATGTGGCCCGTGGGCCGTAGTTTGCCGATATCTGCTCTAGAATGTGCAAAGTGATTCGACACTGTATGGATTGTGCCTTTTTTTGAACACTTTGACAGAACCAAGCAGCGAGGGCGGAGTTTACGACATCCTAGCCGACCCCCCTGGGCCTGAAGATGAGGAGGGTGAGGGGGAAGAGACAGATCGACAGGTCAGAGGAGAGGCGTTTGAATTTGAGCTGTCAGACCAACCATTGCTTCCATGCTACACCCTGCAGGTGTCACCATCAGTGGGGTAAGTGTGTCTGTGCTACAGTCTGATGACCTTCAGCTCAGATTTGAAGGTTTTCCAAACGTGTAGGCTGTTTGCAATTTAGCATTGTAATCAAATAACAAGTCTTATGTTGCTCTTTTTGAGTAATTGTGTGTAATTGCTATTTTATTAGTCAGAATTTCATAAACATTTTTTGATGCTTTTATTTTCATGTGATTAGATTAGATAACTTTATTCATCCTGTATTCGGGACATTTTATTGTCACAGTAGCAAGGGGGTGAGAATACAGACACAGAAAAAGACAGAAATAAATAAATAGGTAATAAACAGTTTATTGATAAATAAATTAAGAGATAAGTGTGTTGCACATAGGCAGCATCATCTTCTGAGTTAACAGTTTGCTTTGTCAAAAGTCTCAAATGTACTGCAATATACTATATTTATACTATATATATACTGTAATGTATGACCACACTAAATGAATGTGGAAACACATATGTAGTTGCCCCTGCTAGCTGGCCCCAGAGTTTTTATCTGGTTTTATTAGGTTAATTTATTCCACTTTGTGTTCTCCTTCTTGCCATCTTTCCAGTCCCAGGAACTGGCTCCTTCTCACTGATGTCCTAAATCGTCTTCAAATGTCACCTCGCACTTTCCGTCGCCTCTTCCCACATCTCCAAGTCTCCACCATTTCAGAGGCTGCGTTCTCCTGTCAAACAACGCCTTCGCAGATCAGGACAAATACTGCCTCTTTCCCGCCGGATGCCGAGAACTTGCTAAATTTGGTGGAGGCTACACCCGAGCTAGCCACCGTCCTTGGCTCCTCCCTCGAATTTGTGGAGGATAGGGAGCAGACGGAACCTTCGCCATCTCCGCCCTCACCTGCCCCGCCCGCGTCAGCCCCGCCCATCTCAGCCCCGCCCATTTCAGCCCCGATACCGAAGGCGGCAGTGGAAAGGAAAGCAGACACAAGTGCCTGGGCCACACAGAACAAAGTACCTCCATATTCCAGTCACCCCGAAGAGACCGTCAATATGTTGGAAGCTAAAAATAAAAATGGCAGTCATCCACACTTAAAGACGGACTCCGGTGAGTGGGAAGAGTTGCACCTGCAACACAAAGGCACAGTGAACACATACTGTAGTACCGAGGAAAATTTGCAAAGTGGCGATATCACCAGGAATGTGGATGCTAACGAGAAGAAAAGCCATACTGGGAATGAAGACGATAAAGTGGTCCCCAAAACGGTTGGCGAAGAATATCAGAAATCGAACCGTGGTGATAGCAAACATAAACGTCAGGGCTCCCATCACCACGATGCGTGGCGAAGAAGTTTGGCAAATGTTAGAGTTCACATCAGAGACTTGGGTATCCAATTTGCAGGAGGCCTGACCCAGAGCAGTGTGATGGATTACAAAAAGTTTGCTCAAGAGGTCAATGAGTCCAAACGGACTCCACAGAAAATCAGCAAGGACAAAGAAAAGCAGCAAATACGTTGTGACCTTTAACAAGAAACAATGTCTTGAAGATGAAATGCGTATATAGTCCAAAATCTTTTTGGACCTTGATGTAGCCAAGAAATGGCTAAAAAATGGGTTGGTTGCCAGCCAGCTCGTCGTGGACTACCCAACAAAACTGTATTCAGTCATTCTTTTGCTGGACATAATGTATACAATAAATATTAGAGTGTGCACGATTGTTTGTATTTCTGTAAATGCTGCTAGTTGTCAGTGCCATGCAGTATGTGGTCCAAGTTCTAGAAGGAAATTTGCTATTTACGTGGTTTTGTATTCCAATGGTGTTGAATTTTAGTGTGATTATCCACTTTCATGTTTCATCAAATAAATTCAAAGGAGGAGAAAAGGAAGTTGTTTCCAACTTATTAAATCCAATATATGTAAAAACATGTAGAAATTCCATTCTGTTACTGTGCTAGGAACATCTTACCGGCTTCATGTTAACCTAGATCAGGGTTCGGGAACCTTTTTGATGGAAAAAAAAGCCATAAACGATTCATATTTTTTAAATGTTAATCCTTGAGAGCCTTGCTCTGACTTTAAAAGTCAACATACGGGAAAATGTGTCCCTGTTTTGGTCACTTGACCACTTTTAAAGTTCAAAAAGTCTCGGAATTCTTTTGACAACATTGTTAAATTGTTGCTAATCAATGAGTATCAATGAGAAAATCCTTGCAAAAGAGTCTAATGAAAAAAAAGATTAAAGGGCGCTGGGGGTAGTGTCAATGCCATAATACCAGCGTATCGCTCCTATTCCTGCACTTTCTCACCAGCAGTTTCCATAGTTTTCCTCACAGGTTAGTGGTGAGCCATATGTGGCTCTCGAGCCATAGGTTCCCTACCCCTGACCTAGAATGTTGAGCATGAATTTTCACATTTCCCAATTTTGACATACTCCCAAACAACATCTGTTCTCAAGCTATTTATTATCCAAAACATCTTTACTCCTTTTATTTCACTTAACACAAAATGTGGAAAAAATGACATAATTGTAATGGTCATGGAAAAAAGCCTAAAAAAATAGGGCTCCTTTATTATTAAAATTGTCAGTTTACCAAGAACATGAATGCTCTAGGAACAAACAAAAAAAAAACATCCAATGTGTTTTCTGAAATGACTTAAAAACCAGCCAAAACTTTTGATAATTGATAACAAGCCAATGAGAAAATGCCTTCGTCTTTGCTGTTTTTTTAAAGATATTTTCTGTACATTTATCAACAACATGCACATTATTTATCCCCCTCATCCAGAGGTTCCGCTTAATTATTTTTTGAAGGGCCTTTGAAAAACACCTAAATCTTTTGGGGCACATTTTTTTTCTCCATCATCTCAGTAGAGATTAGAGGTCATTTCTGCCTAGCGGGAAGAAAAAAAAATCTGGCAATTTTCACAAAACCTTTAGAAACCATTTAAAGCCTCAACCCATTTTTCCCCTAGCGATGACATTATCATGTTTCTGGGAATTTCACACGACTGCTTGTTGTTGTTGTTTTTTAAAAGTTGATCTATGAACAGAAGAAGGCGACAAAACAAGCCCTGAGTGGAAAATTGTGGAGGAGAGCAAGGAGGTGTTTAAATTAGAAAGAGCCAGAAAAACATGGAGGAGGGAAGTAAGACGGTTTCAAGGTTCCCTTTTTCATTTTCGCACACACGCACACTTTTAGACATGCATGGTCACACGTACCACCAAGACAAGGTCACACACACTCACACACACTCTTACACACACACACACACACACGCATAACCACATTTTCATGCTTCATTGGTAAAGCTTTTAACGCTGGTTTCTCTTTCCTTCTCAGGCGGTTGCTTTCTGGCCGCCTCCTGCTCTCAGCTGACCCGTTGGCTCTTTCATGAGGAAAATTAGGAAATCAATTAAAACCTTCCCCTACTTCCTACATCACACGTCCTGACGGCAGCGAGACGTGAGGCGGAAGAGACGTGACATCA
Source organism: Stigmatopora nigra (assembly GCF_051989575.1). NCBI lineage: Eukaryota > Metazoa > Chordata > Actinopteri > Syngnathiformes > Syngnathidae > Stigmatopora > Stigmatopora nigra. The sequence goes on along the minus strand of NC_135508.1, from coordinate 8,126,396 downwards.
ACGGGGCTTTCCCTTCATCAAGCGCAACGGCTAATTCTGTTCCTTTGGCTCCCCTGTTTTACGCTCGACAGTTAAAGCAACCAGACGGCATCATTGTTTTTCAGAGTTTCGTGCTTGGAGGCCTGAGATAAACAAAGTCACATTTATATAGAGATTTTGAACATTCATCTTGTGTTCAAATGTAAGAAAATTCTCATGTTTTCCCAAAATAGCCGATAAAAACGCGTGTTGAACATCAAAACGAGATTTATATGTTCACTTACGAACCTCTCTGCATACGAAATGTTGAGGTTAAAGAAATTCATGTTACGAAACGCAAAATGTCTTCCCTTCAAGCAATGAATTCCTGATTAATGTGCCTTTAACCCCCGTTCTTCACATAGTTCTACATCATTAATATGCTTAATTGAACTTTATTCTTTGTTTTTTAACACAGGTCCCAAGAAAGTCAAAGAAAAATGATGAAATGTCGTCAAAGGCAATTGTCGGAACGTAGTTTTAAGTTATGAGTTCTACATGCGTGTGTACATACGTTTACTGAGCTGCCAAACGTTTGCATCCTTCTCATTTACCTATACACGAATATTTTTACCAGTCTGATTTATTTGAGTGGCATTTCTTATGTTTTTTTTTCTTTATTTTTTTTATAGTTTTTACACAAGTCTGACTGGAATGCGTCAGGATCCCCTTGACGGACCTAGAGGAAGTTTCTTGGAAGAGGTAAATCTCAATGGTTATAATCATTTTAACTTCATTTTCAATTCGATTGCTCATATATTTGAAAATTGTGGAATGTAGCGACACAGTTTAAAGCGGTTCAGAATGAATGAATTTAAACAACTAATATCTACAACAACAACAACAACAAAATCCTAACTAGTACGCTTGAACCATACTCCAAACTTGATATGGTACATTTCTGAGTCTACATTGCAATAATAACGTGCTGATGTATAAAGCAATTGACACTCAACGCACCCCTAAACTTGCAACAGAATGCATTGTACACCTTCGGTCACAAATTTCAGAATGAACTTCCAGCAGGAAAGCAAGTTGGACGCTTATTAGCCTCAGTTTTTCGCCTTGTTTGACTCGTGTGGATGACTCAAGCATGCACAATCTGTTTAGTTGGACCACTGCCTCATCTGTACTCTGCTAGCCGTGATTGTTTACCTCTGTTTTCCTGGCAGCTGTTCATAGTGGCTTGCCTGCTTTGTGTAGAAACACTGATCGCATATTAGTCGACGTCTACACCTCTTGGCTTTTTAAAAATCATTCCTTTAAGTCAGAGAAAACCTCTAATAATCAGTTTTAATGCGACCATTGGGGTATTTTGTCTATCTCAGAGTACAAGCCAATTGCATGTGTTTGCCTTACGAATGCTATGTTCAACCATGCGTTTTACATCTGGCAAACACAAGAACTTGGTGCTGGGCGTATGTGTTTGGCAGGGGTGGGCAAAATGGTCCTTGAGGGCTGCTGTGGGTGCAGGTTTTTGTTGCAACCGATCCAGCAAAGACACTTCAACCAATGAAAGATAACAAGAAGCAAATGACTGTAATTGTAGGACACCAGATTGGTGAAAAGTCCTCTTTATGGTTTAAATGAAAACTGATAGGTTCACCAATAAGTATTCCCAAATTCAACTTTCAATAATGGAGGCATCTGAGGTTATATCCTTTTATTCTTGCAAGAAGAGAATCGATCCACACGCGCCTCCCGTCAGAGGATTCTGAAGATCCCGGTGTCCCTTTTGCTAATTTACTCATAAGATTTAAACAACATGCATCACAGAAGTCAAAACATCATTTAGAGCAGACATGTCCAAAGTCCGGCCCGCGGGTCAATTAAGGCCCGTGGACAAACTTTTACCGGCCCGTGGCCTCTATCATGAAATCAATAATACACGGCCCGCCAGCACTGTTGACCACAGTATAAAATACATGAGTTCATTATTTTTTTGTGATGGTCAAAATCACAGTTTGAATATGCAGTGATCATTGTTTTGTTTTCAGCACTGTTCCTACAGTGAGCATATAATAGTGAATAATATGTGATGTTTCACATGAACTTAGATATCCTTGATAGTTTTCTTAATTTTTTGTGGTTTGTGATTTCGGTAAAAACCTAAATGTAAAAAAAAATGTAAAAGTAAAAGTATGCCATTTGTAATTTAAAAAAATCCCAAAAGGTTAATTTCTATTTAATGTTAATGGTTCAAAGAATGTCAGGCTAAATAGTCGGCCCGCACACATTTTCACCTTACCAAATCTGGCCCTCTTTGCAAAAAGTTTGGACACCCCTGATTTAGAGTCTCATAACAATTTGTCTCAGTTCTCAAAACTATTGTTGGTCTGTCGAATCTTCCCGAGAGAAAATTGTTGCGGACCATCTTGAGAAGCCACGTTTCCCAAAACAAATCCACAGTTCCCAAGAGCTTGTTGTTAACCGTCTTCAGAGTTTGATGCTTCCCAAAACAATTTACCCTTCTCTTCCTGTGAATCATAGTCTCGAGAAGTCCAGGTGTGAGGGAGAAGTGACCTCCAAAGGTGTTTTGGTTAACTTTGGAGCGAGCATTTCTTTTGAAAGACATGTATTAAAATGCCTGGTATTAATGTCACATTTATAATAATGATGAACCTAACATTCCTAATAAGCAAAGCGTTCATATATGTAATGTTTAATATCCAAAATAAGGCAAAGCGTCATTGCAAGCACACACACACATATATATATATATATATATATATATATATATATATATATATATATATATATATATATATATATATATATATATATATATATATATATATATATATATATATATATATATATATATATATATATATATATATATATATATATATATATATATATATATATATATATATATATATATATATATATATATATATATATATATATATATATATATATATATATATATATATATATATATATATATATATATATATATATATATATATATATATATATATATATATATATATATATATATATATATATATATATATATATATATATATATATATATATATATATATATATATATATATATATATATATATATATATATATATATATATATATATATATATATATATATATATATATATATATATATATATATATATATATATATATATATATATATAAATATATAAATATAATGTATCCATTGGGTTTTTTTTTACTTTCGAAAGTGTAGTTTGCCCCGAAGATGGTGTAGTATATTGAATTTATCTGACCAAATGGGTTCCTTAAAGACCTCAAAGAGGCGGGCTACTTTTATTAAAGTATTATGCAATGCCAAGGTGAAAAAGTGGCAATTTTCTCACTTACTAAGTTAAATACGCCATTCTTTGTTCTCTCATCTGGCTGAAACGGAGTGCGATGACCCACCGCTGGGTAATGTCAGTTGCCTTTCAATGTAAATTCAAATTGAAATGAATTGAATGCTTTTATTGTCATTATACAAGCCACAAAGGTTGACATGCACTTGAAGTCCGGAAGCACAAGCTGACTTCATGCAGAGAACCACCTGAGGCGAACTGGGAACAAGAGAACAATGGAATAAGCCTTAAGAATGACAGCAACAACCTCAAATTATGGTACATTTTCTACAAATGTCGCCTTTCACTCAAAAAATAAGATTTTTTTTTCACAAAAAATGTCGACCTCAATACTATAACCCGCCATATATCCATAATTGTACTAGTTTTTCCCTTCAATGTGGCCTGATAGAAGTTTGTCGTTTCCCATTTAGCCGAGCAGTTTGTCCAATTTTGACTTTGTGGAAAATTTCAGTGTCTGCACGTCTCTAATTGCCTGTGTGTTTTTTTTGTGCAAACGCCACGTTGTTAAAATTGGCTGGAGGAGAAATGAGAGAGACAGAAGGCTCCCTCCCTTGGCCTGTCCCTCCCTCCCTACCTCCCTCCCTCCCTCCCTCAACGCCAAGCAACCTCCCCCACCCGTCTACTCGCTCCGTCGCTCGCCCGCTGCCTTTGTCTGCCATCCTCCTGTCCTTCTTCGCCCCCCACCATCAGCGCCTCATCCTCCCATCGTCCAATTACGTCCCCGCCGCTGCCTCGTTTCTCATCTCGTTGCCAAGGGCTGTCACAGTGGACCGTCGAGGACGCCAAACTATTTCCGCCCTAGCGCCGCTCTAAGCAAGCCAATGACCGTGAATTCTTTTCTAGGACCATTGACGATGATGGACGTCTAATCCTCTTGCCCTTTTTGTCCTTTTGCTTTCAATTTACATTTTTTTTATCCCTGTTAGAAACCTGGCACATTTGAAATGGGAGAATCGACAACAAACGAACAAATTTGAATAGATTCGACATCCCGTGGTGTCACCGGCAGCCAATCAGTTAATAAATATCGATAAAAAATGCAGCAAAGTTCAAATGATTTTTGCCAGGCCTCTGATCAAAAACAAATGAGACGATTATACCTGTTAGTGGCACTCTAACACGCTCATTTAATGCTAAACCTTCCCAATTAAAATTGATTTCCTGAGTTAAACTATGGTCAATTCATCATTATTAGACTGTTTTGGTGTTTCATTATGAAGAAATTATAGTCTTTATTTTTGTTTCATTGCTAATTCAATGTTATAGTAAAAACAAAATTTTCACAACTATAAGGCGCACTGCCTTTTTAGGCGCACTGCATTATAAGGCGCACCCTCAATGAATGACACATTTAAATTGTATTTCCATATACAAAGCACACTGGATTATAAGACGCCCTGTCTATTTTGGAGAACATTTTAATTAAGTGCGCCTTATAGTCGTGAAAAATACGATAATCACTCTAGTGGAGGAACAATTTTGAACAGAGTCCGAGTGCAGTGACATTCAACTTTTTACCTAATTGGCGCCAGTGACTTTTAAAACTTGAGACCCTCTCCGCCCTCCTAATGGATAACACCCACCATGAAAACTGTGTGAGGTATTTTAAACACTGTAAAATAGAAATATTGCTTAGCACATTATCTAATGTTTTTGTTTTTGTTTTTTTAAGCCACACCCCTCCGAACCAGGGACTGGGTATGGCCCCACCTTTTTCACCCCTAAGGTTCATACTATCAACAGTTTTGCGTTATCGGCCGATTAAATTCAATTCAGACGCCCAAACAAACCGATACAGCTGGTTTGCTGTAGTCATACTGCCCCCTGCTGTCCGTATTTAAACCTCAACCCTTTAGCTCCCAAAACTCAATTCCCATAATATTGTGTAAGCCCCCATATATAACTAAAATTAGCATTTTAATTCATAGACAAGCTCCAAGTTATGCTTGTTTCCAAATGTAGGTGGTACAAATATTACTTATTACTTATTGATTATTTGTTTATTATTGTTTATTTATTATTTATTTGTCCACTTCATAGTGAAGCTTTCAATCTAATTTCTATACTTGTATAATGACAATAAATCCAAAAAAAAATATTTTAGCTGCAGATAGATGGATTAGAATCAATAATAGTGCAATACAATTTCTCCAGTATTTTTTTTTACCCATTAATCCCCATAGTTGGACAAGAAATGTGTATTTCAGGGTGTAACTCAGGGTAGTTCTAGAATGTGCCCTACCGGACAACAGCAATATCCCGCATGTTGAATGACACTCTTGTTCTCCAGCCTCAGGGGGGAGGAAAGGGAGAGTGTACAAGTAGTCATGAGACCATGTTTGCTCTCTTCCAGACAGCACGGTGGTCATATGAGCAGCAGAGACAAGCAAGCAGCAGCAGGAGCGATGGACAAATTGTCCCGCTGGATGAGGAGGTGCTACTGTGGCCAGGTAGAGGAGGACGATGGGTGGAGAAGAACAGAGGAGGCCCAGGAAGAAGAGGAGGAGGAGGAGGATCAGGTGGAGGTACTACCAATGGAGGGAAGGGCCATCATGAAGTGCAAGAGTTCTTCTTCGCTGCCGGTTACTGAGGTATCTGATCAAAATGTACTAAATGTCACATTTGGGGAGAAAATAATAGTTCTAGTTTTTAAAAAAATATGTCATGTGTATTTTTTTACATGTACGTAATGACTAATTTAATGTTTCTTGTAATATTTAAGTATGACAAGTTTTCCATGAAACTACTACTTCTAATTCCAAGTGAATTTTTTTTAAAGCCCCCTTCATTTCCACGAAAAGTTCTTTATTTTTTTAATATGCTTTTGTAGGGTTGACCTTATTGCGGCCTGTTGCCCACTGCAGCAAATTATGAAAATATCATTGAATATGGCCGCCAAAGAAAATCTTAAATTCGGTCTACATGTTGTTCCATTATTTTATCTTCAACACTAGATGGAGGTAGTCACAGTTCTTCTCCATTATCCAGAATTTCAGTATTTATATTCATTTTCTTTACGGCTTTTCCAGGGGTCGAGAACCTTTTTGACGAAGAGTGCCATAAACAATTCATATTTTCAAACATTATTCCTTGAGAGCCATACTCAGAATTTAAAAGTAAAAATACATGAAAATGTGAGCATTTATTATTCATTTCATCACTTTGAAAGTAAAAAAAAAAGTCTGAATTCTTTTGAGAACATTATTTCACTGTTGCCAATCAATGAGTATCAATGAGAGAATGCATTCAGAAGAGTCTAATGAAGAAAAAATAGGATTTAAAAAGGCAAAGAGCCAATGTACACCCATCAAAAGAGCCACATGTGGCTCCCGAGCCATAGGTTCCCTACCCCTGGCTTATCCCCACAAAGGCCGCAGGGAGTGCTGGAGCTTATCCCAGACAACTATGGCTAGCAGGCAGTCGACTCCCTGAATTGGTTGGGATTTTCTAGATGTTTTTGTTTAGTTTGTTCTTGTTGTTGTTTTGAAGCCAAGGTGATATAATGTCTCAACCTTTACATTGTATCTTTGAATGGGTAGTTGGACCTAATTTGTTTTTCATCTTTGCGTGGGGACTGGCCCAGGTGGATCCAGATGCTTCAGGGCCTCAGCCTCACTGGTTCCACACGCTGCAGATGCGACGTCTGCGGGTGCAGCGAAACCGCAGTAACAGCGACCCATGGAGCCAGAACAACTGCCAAGACCCCTTCATATGGGTCAGCTGAAATCCATCGTCAATTGCACATCTCAGGTGACGTTTAGAGGCACCACTGAAAAATAGGCCCGTCCTACGATTATGTTTGTGTGATCAGAAACCAGGTCTACAATTTGGAACGGCCAACTCCTATGTGAGCCTGGAGAAGCTTGGTGAAGGCTCATATGCGTCTGTTTATAAAGGCATCAGCAGGTCAGAGGTCAAATTTTAAGGTGATTTATGAAGTACGCTTCACTTAAACCTCATTTAACTCGTCTGCCAATATCTATCCATCGGATCCATTTTGCGCTATGAGTGTGTTGAGTTATTAATGCAGTCAGTGGACAGATTCAAAACTTATATATATATGTGTGTATGTCATGTTATAGTAAGGATGCACCAGTACCGGAACTGCCGTATTTTCACGATTATAAGGCGCACTTAAAAGTCTTAAATTTTGTCCAAAATAGACAGAGCGCCTTATAATTCACTGCGCCTTATATATGGAAAAAACAGAAAACCAAAAACGAAAAACCACCACTGTCGGATATTAAAAAAAAACACAAACGCCTGAACTGAAACAATACTGTTAAATATGCAGATGCCATCTTAGTTTAAAAGCTTTTAAGTTTAAAGTCTTAAATTTTCTCCAAAATAGACAGTGCACCTTTTAATAGTGTGTCTTATAATACAGTGTACCTTATAATACAGTGCGCCTTATATGTGGAAAAAATGTCATTCATTGAGGATGCGCCTTATAATGCGGTGCGCCTTATAGTCGTGAAAATACAGTAATTAATCATGAGACAGTTTAAGCTCTGGGCACTGCTTGTTTTTAGTGCATCTCTCTCTATATTTATTACCTCATTCCGTCATCTGTTAGGGCTGTAATATGTTTAGTTTTACCAAACAAATATATATTTTTATATTACTTATTCATGTTTGTTTGTTTTTTACTGGGAAAATGCACTTTTGGAGTAGAAATATCAATTTTGTTACACTGTTTGACTTTGACTTTTGAATGTTACAATGGAAAGTCAGGAATGTCATATGTCATAAAAAGAAATACCGAAATGAAGTCAAGATTTGGATTCTCATTATTTTATGCTTTGTGTGGAGGATCAACGGTCAGCTGGTGGCGCTGAAGGTGATCCAGACAAAGACAGAGGAAGGCATTCCATTCACTGCCATCAGAGAAGGTAAAAATCCACATTCTCACAAACCCACACATCTTCATACTCTCTCGCAAGCACGTTTACCAGATCAGCCTAAAATTTAGACAGAAATCTTTAGATATTCATGATACCTAATAGAATTGATTAGACTAGAATTCACATGCATAGACGAAACATAGACGACCATAATGATATTAAATGAATAACAGTTCACATACTGGCAGAATGTAGGGAGATTTTTTGGAAAGTGTTTTTGAATCACGACCATTAGCACCAGAGCTAAAATGATTTTCCATGAAAACAAATGTAGTAACGTATATCCACAGTCATTTACATAATTAAAATGAAAGATACTTGCCCAAAGCATTTCAGAATTGTGCAAAATTATGAATTTCTTCTGTTTTCTGTTAATGGAGAAATGTTTAAACACAAAAATGAGACATCTTTCAAGTGCAGTTTGATTATACACATGTGCATTCTAATAGACATATGATAATAAGTATAAATAGCATAAAAAAAAGAACAGATCTCCGATTTGTGAACATATTCATATTGAAAAGTTACCAAATGGCTTGCATTACATCTTACAGTTAAAGATAAGAGATTGTCTGTTGTAAAACCAAATATTTGTCGTCTACTGCAAAACTGAAATAAGTCACCACAATGTATTTTTAGAGATAATATGTAAATATATGCATCTAGTAGCACTTGCGACAGGTCTAGTGAATGTCAGTGCCAGTGTCAAATTTTGTGATCCATTGACAATGTGACAATGGAAGCCTTTTTTTCTGTGTGTGGGCGTGTGCAGCCTCACTCCTCAAAGGCCTGAAGCACGCCAACATCGTCCTCCTGCATGACATCATCCATGCCAAAGACTCGCTCACCTTCGTCTTTGAATTTGTGGTGAGATTTCCCGGGAGGCGTTGTATCAAAATCGCAGCGTGCACCATGTCACGCTCATTTGTTCACGCGTGTTATTGCAGCAAACTGACCTGGCCCAGTACATGGACCAGCATCCCGGGGGTCTGCACTCTCACAATGTCCAGGTATGACAGATTACATGTTTTTGTTATTTTTGTTTTTAAACTTGAGCTTTTTATCCCGGAAACTGGTGGGGTAAAGTATCCAAGATCAAATAAAGTGGACATTATTTCTTCCTGGCAGGTGTTTATGTTCCAGTTGCTTCGCGGTCTCACCTTCATCCATGAACGACGGATCCTCCATCGAGACCTAAAGCCTCAAAACCTACTCATCAGCTATTTAGGCGAACTCAAACTGGCCGATTTTGGTTGGTTCTTTGGTCGTCTCTTTCCTTTTCAATGTGTTTCCGAGCCACTTCTTGGTTCTATGAGCAGGTCTGGCCCGTTCCAAATCCGTGCCCTGTCAGAGTTTTTCCTCGGATGTGGTGACATTGTGGTACCGCCCTCCCGATGTCCTGCTGGGTTCTACAGATTATTCCACTGCTTTGGATATTTGGTGAGTCCTGGTCAGAAACACACACGAAATATACAACGTTTATAAGCGGCTTATAAAATTTATAAGCCATATGGTTTGGCCTAACGACATCTTTTCCTCTAAATCACATAAGATGTCAAAGTGGCGGCCTGGGGGCCAAATCTGGCCCGCCGCATCATTTTGTGTGGCCCAGGAAAGTAAATCATGAGTGCCGACTTTCTGTTTTAGGATCAAATTAAAAGTATGGATGTATATTAAATTTCCTGATTCTCCCCCTTTTAAATCAATAATTGTAATTTTGTAATCCATTTTTTTCTGTGTTTTTAGTTCGAAAATTATTTTGCAATCTCTAAAATATAAATTTAAAAAAGCTAAAATAAACATTGTTTGAGATCAATAAAAAAACTGAAAATTCAGGGCTTTTAATCCAGTTCTTTTAAGCCATTTATTTAAAAAAAACATCTAAATATCATATCTCTAATAGTCCGGCCCATGTAAAATCAAATTGACGTTAAAGCGGCCCACCAACCAACCCGAGTCTGACACACTTGCTCTAAATAGATGTTTAGTGGGAACCAGTGATTTGAGAACCTGAGTGAAGTTTATGGTTAAGATATCCATTTGTAACATACAAGCATTTTTGTCCAGGGGGGCCGGTTGCATCTTCGTAGAGATGCTGCAAGGTTCGCCAGCATTTCCAGGAGTCACCGATATATTTGACCAACTGGTGAAAATTTGGATGGTTTGTACCATGAAAAACATTCCTCTTTGAATAAAAATCATTTTCACACCCTCACAGATGCATGATAGTCACTCTGTCTCCCCCCAGGTGCTTGGAATCCCATCAGAAGATAACTGGCCTGGGGTGACCCGCCTGCCTAATTATCAAACGGGTCAGTCTCACCTTATTATATCAATTTTCTTCCCATAGATGTACTGCATATTTAAAGACATGGACTTGAGTGGGTTGCCCTATTGCGGCAATAAATTACCATGTCGCTCATATTGAATCTGGCAGGTTTGCACATTACCTAAAACAAGTACCCTCTACTAAACACATTGTCCTGGGACCTAGGGACTTGTTAAGAGTTAATCTGTGTAAGGAAGGCAATTACCATTATTTGATTCAATCAGATTATATTAGATTAGAACTTTATTTCATCCCGTATTTGGGAAATCCCCTTGGTTGCAGTAGCAAGACAGTAGCAAGCACAGACACAGAAGACATTGTAGACCTAGGTAAAAAAAAACTGGAGCCACACACGGTTCACATGATGGGGACCTGTGAGTGAGGTTAAATATGCAGAATACAATAAAATAAAATAAAAAAAGTTCTGGTTATTACCGTTAGTTCAGTGATATCACAGTTTTACAGTGCTTCAATTGAAAGTATTTTTTTATTATTTATGGTTCGTCAATTGTTGAATTTTGGACTTTGATGATCCTGACTTGGCTTGTCTGAGAAACTGAGGAAATTGCTTAAAGTTTGAATCCCTCAACACCCTCAGACAAAAAAATGGTTGGACACCAACTATTGATACTGTACTATAGTATTTTCCTTTCAGGATACAGTTCTGACACATGTAATGGAATTATTCTCCACTAGAAGGTGCCCTCAAATTGAAAGTGGTTGGAAAATGAGGGACCAGAACCTTTACGGGCCAGATTGTCCCAATCATTTGCTAATTGTTGTTTGAAAATACAACTTTTTATGTTGGCCCAAATTGAGAAAAATATTTTTATTTACAAAAGTGTGGATATATTCTCGAGAATACAATTTCCATTTCAGTCATAGGAAATCATCATGCAACACTAATTTAAAATATTTGTGTTAATGTTCTTGTTCCAGATTGGTCTCTTCCATCTAAACCAAAGCGGATTCATTCTGTATGGAAAAGGTGAGTTGTAAAAAAAATTATGAAATCCCACATTCGCATTCCAGTGTCATTTATCTAAGCAAAATTGATTGATCTGGATCAGGTTGAGTCGACTCCCAGACAAAACTGAAGACCTTGTTCAGAAAATGCTGACATTGGTGCCTGCGGACCGGATCTCAGCACCAGATGCCATGCAACACCCATATTTTAACACTCTGCCAACACCTGTCATGCACCTGAGAGACAGTAAGAACAGCCATCATCATGCACCCAGTCTTAGCAATCTTTTTTCCTTGAAATGGCTTGGAATTCCCTTGTTTTATCACAGCTGTGTCCATCTTCAAAGTCCCTGGCATCCAACTGGAGTCAGAGTTCCGCGACTCCTTTAATCCCAGCGGCCGAATCCGACCTTCATTTCTACCCGCTGCCAAGTTTTGGTGACATCATCATTCAGTTAAAGATGATGAGCAATCAGGTGGCCTTGAATATTTTCTATGCATGGGTCAATTTTGAGGTAAAACCGTAAATATTTTCATTTATTCATTCTAATAACCGCTGATCTTGTCAGGAATGTGTGTTGCTTGAACATATACAATCAGACTTTGGACGGACTGCACCCTAGACTGGTCGCCAGTTAGTCGTAGGGACAACCAAACAGACAGACAACCAAAGGAAAAGAACCACTACATCATTGGGCGGCCGATAATGATGAATTAATTCCAAATGTAATGATAGGCTATTTGACCTGCAATAAATGAATGAATGATTAAATACATTGTAAAGCTAAAATGTTCTTTATCTTGTGTTTAGTGTGTGTAATAACTTGCTTTCAAGTATTTTCTCAAAATGGGTCAAATTTGACCCCTACATGCTAAAGACAAAATGATTGGCAGTTTTTTTTTGAAAATTTTCTGAACTGAATGAAAATGCCGACAAGACTTTTAATTTGATTCATTTGGTCTCTTAGCGTCTGTTAGAATCTATTAGCAGCTGCTCAGTTCTGTCCCCAAGAGTTTTGAATAATTAATCTCATTTATGTGGAAGGGGAAAAAAGCTTGTTGAATGTTTCCAAGCCCACATAAAATGTCAGTCAGGAAAAAATAATAATAATCTAAACACTGTGAGACAAAGAAGGCCTACGGCAATAGAAGTATGGGACAGGCAGAGTTGATTGATGATGGTGAGGGATTGTACTGTTTCCAAAAAGAAGAGAAAACATTTGCTTGTTTATCCTGAATTAACGGTTGTTTACTAGTTTGGCCAGCATTGGGTTACCTAAGAAATTTATTTGGGCTAGTAGCATGCGCTTAAAAAGATTTTTTGGAGAAGTTTTGAATATTTTGAAAAAAACCTAACACAAAAAAGGTAAGTTCTATAAAAATGTTCAAATTTGACTATCCCCAAAAGTGCACTCTTTCCACACATATCAGCTGTAAGGAATAGTTAGTTGATCATTACATTATTTTACCAATTTTGGTTAAATTTCAGCTTCACGTGTGCTTCCAGTGAAGTAGAAAGTAACAGGAAGTCTGTTGGTGATGTGCTCTTGGGATTTTATTGAACAGAAGAAGTCAAAAACTTAAAATTACAAAATAAAAGCAGATTAAAGCAGCATGGCAAAATCCAAATGTCACTCACTTGGCCTCAGCATTGTGTGAGACAAAGATACTAATTACTAATCCTAATTCATTCTCTTTAATCTCAATTTATATAAACAGTTGTTTTTTTAAAATTTAACATCAAATTTATTGTATTCAATTAATTTCCACGAGAAAAACGTGTCCGATATAGAAACATTTTGAATTACACTGTTTTGGTAGATGACAAGTGACCAAAAACGTGTATACAATATGTTTTTTTTTCTTTGGGTAAATAACACAATGTTTTACTCCAAAAGTTTGCACAAAAAGTTGTTTTTCTTCGAACGCGTTGATTACATTACGCATTCTTTTGATTCTTTTGATTGACAGAAAGTAGTTCAAAGTTCGGAAAGATAAAAGAGTAAAAAGCTTGATGTGAATATTTGATGTGTTTGTTTTTTTTCTGCTAATCTCTGATCTTATCCGTCGAACAAAACATTCATTCAAAACATTCAAACAACAATGTCAACATAAATAAACATTAGTCTTTGATTTTTGCCCTCTGAAGATGGAGAAAAGTGACATTTGATTGTAATCATATTCATGTATTGTATATTTAGTTCAAATTTGTGCAAATGGAATGCAGCAAAGATTTTGTCAGGCAAAGTTTGGAAAAACTACAAAAGTTCAGAAAAGGAACATCGGTGGCTTAGAGTGTGCTAAGCAAACTATTTTATTTATTTTTGGTTACTTCAGTGTTAAAGAATCAAAGTCGCTCTTGTTTTCTTTTTATCTCATTTTGAACATTTTCGGAAGACCGCAAGAGTTCATCTGGATTTCTTAATAGCAGCTTAATTGTCATGTTAATGATAAACGAATGGGATTGCAATAGCTTGTCGTAGAAAGGAATTAGTCGAGGCTTTTTCAGACCATAGGGGAACAAAAAGATTGTGCACATATAGCACTAATATTAAAAGTTAGCCCTCAATCAATTACAATAAGGTAAATAAGTTTACCATGTTACCTGCCAATTGGAAGCTGAGGTAAAGTACATTTTGGTGTCAGACTCGGGTTGGTTCGCGGGCTGCGTTAATGTCAACTCGATTTCATGTGGGCTGGACCATTTTAGGTATAATATTTAGATTTTTTTTATAAATGGATTAAAAGAACTGGATTAAAAGCCCTGGATATTCAGTTGTTTATAGATCTAAAACAATGTTTATTTTAGTTTTTTTAATATATATTTTTAGATTTTACAAAGTGATTTTTGAACTAAAAACACGGAAAAAAATGATTAAAAAATGACAATTATTGATTTAAAAGGGGAAAAATCAGGAAATTTAATATACATCTATACTCTTCATTTTAATTTGATCCTAAAACAGAAATTCGGCACTCATGATTTACTTTCTCGGGCCACACAGAATGATACTTAGACATGTGGTTTAAACCCAAAATATATTTAACCCAGTACATTAAAAAAGAGTAGAGAAAAACTCAATTATGTTTGTGTTGAACTCCTGTACATAAGAACCCATACAAACAAGAAATCATCAGGCCATTTCAATGCCAGCGGCACTTCTTTCGCTGCCTATAGGCCCTCCTCTGAAACCAATCAGCAACAAGAAAGCATCCAATTGGTGTAAAATAGACTTTAGAGTCTAAAGACCCACCCCTCTTATTCCCCCACGGTGGAACAAGGGGGGGGAGTAGGCCTTGGAAAGGGACCACCAAGCGAGCTTGAGACTCAGGGAGGATAACAAAACAGTATGGAAATCTGCATTGAGCAACAAAGACCACCTTCCATGCAAAGTGAGATGCGCAGCTTGAAGTCTGAATCCGGAAAATGCAGCTTTGACAAGACGGTTGGCGAAAATACTTTGGCTGGACCGGACCACCATGGCGATGTGGGGGACTTTGCCCTGGCTATTGAGTTATGTTCTACCCTTGTTCATCCCTTGTTCGGCTCAAGAACACAAAGGCTTTTCTGTCCCGGAACACGGATTTTGCCAAGCTATCACTATTCCGCTATGCGCCGACATTGCCTACAATCAGACCATCATGCCCAACTTGCTGGGCCACTCCAATCAAGAAGACGCAGGTCTGGAGGTGCATCAGTTTTACCCTCTGGTAAAAGTCCAGTGTTCACAGGACCTCAAGTTCTTCCTGTGCTCCATGTACGCACCCGTATGCACAGTTTTGGAGCAAGCCATCCCTCCTTGTCGGACTTTGTGCGAACGAGCCAGACGAGGCTGCGAGGCATTGATGAATAAATTTGGGTTCCAGTGGCCTGAAAGATTGCGTTGTGAGAACTTCCCCATTCACGGCGCGGGAGAGATCTGCGTGGGTCAGAATACATCCGACGGTGGCAGTCCACCGCCGGACCCCCTCCCGTCACAGGAATCCTCAGCCTTCTCCTGCCCACCGCAGCTAAAAGCGCCGGCTTACCTCAGCTACCGCTTCCTTGGCGCCAAAGACTGTGGCGCCCCCTGCGAGGTTTCAACACCTGACGGACTGGTGTATTACCGAGAAGAGGAGCTGAAATTTGGGCGGATTTGGGTGGCTGTTTGGGCTGCCCTTTGCTGTGTCAGCACGCTCTTCACCGTCCTCACCTACGCCTTAGATGCGCAGCGCTTTCGTTACCCGGAAAGACCCGTAGTCTTCCTCTCCGGGTGCTACTTTATGGTGGCGTTGGTGTACGTCGGTGGGTTCTTGCTGGAGGACAAAGCGGTCTGTGTAGACAAATTCAAAGCGGACGGGTACAAGTTGGTGATTCAGGGCACCAAAAATGAGGGTTGCACCATCCTCTTTATGGTAGCCTACTTTTTTAGCATGGCCAGCCCTATTTGGTGGGTTATCCTCTCGCTTACCTGGTTCCTGTCGGCAGGGATGAAGTGGGGACACGAGGCCATCGAGGCTAATTCGGGTTACTTCCATCTAGTGGCGTGGACGGCACCCGCCTTGAAAACTGTCACCGTTCTGGCTCTGGGACAAGTGGAGGGCGACCTTCTGACTGGCGTGTGCTATGTCGGTGTGTACGATGTGGATGCCCTGCGAGGCTTTGTGCTAGCTCCGCTCTTTGTCTACCTCCTGGCGGGCTCCTCCTTTCTACTGGCCGGTTTCGTGTCGCTCTATCGAATCCGCACCATCATGAAACTCGGCGGTACTGAAACACAGAAGCTAGAAAAGTTGATGGTGCGCATCGGTGTTTTCAGCGTACTGTACACTCTGCCTGCCGCCACGGTGGTGGCTTGCCACTTCTACGAGCAGGCCTTGCGTCCTCGGTGGGAGCGCACGTGGCGCATGCGGACCTGTAAACGCTTCGCCGTGCCGTGCCCGCCAGGAGATGTTGATCACCTGACGCCGGACTTTACCGTTTTCATGATCAAGTACTTGATGACTATGATTGTTGGGATAACGTCAGGCTTCTGGATCTGGTCTGGGAAGACAATTCGTTCCTGGTGTCGCTTTTATAAGAGACTGAGCGGCTCTGAGCTGGGAGATAATACAGGTTGATTTTTTAGTGATGGTATACATGGTATATGTGTAAAAGCTAGCACAACAGTACCTTGATTCAGGGTTGAGTTTTTTTGTTGTTTATTCATGGTTTGTGCAAAGTTGTTTTTGTTCTTGGTTAATGCTTGTCCCTCAAAGGATAAACATGGTCCCGGTTACAGTTTTTGTTGTGACTGTACAAATAGTAATGTAACTCCCTAAAAACAACTTTTAAACTATAGCATTCTTCTTTATTATTTATTAAAAAAAATCGTAAAAAAATAGTGTACTGATTACACGGCTGGAATAAACTAATGGGTTTCATATTCAATTTAACCAAATTTTGAACAAATATGTTGGTAAATTCAAACAGCCAAAATGTTATCTTTCATTTGTTAGAATGTATTTGTTCATTTTGTATTCATTGCTCTTCATTGCTGAGATAAGTCACCATAAAAATAAAAAATAAAAACTGACTGCAATAATATAAAACAATGTTTTGCTGTAACAATGAAAATTGAGCATTATTCTTCATGTAGATTACAGGTATCAAAGTGGCGGCCCAGGGGCCAAATCTGACCCGCCGCATCCTTTTGTGTGGCCCGAGAAAGTAAATCATGAGTGCCGACTTTCTCCTTTAGGATTAAATAAAAATGAAGAGTATAGATGTATATTAAATGTCCTGATCTTCCCACTTTTAAATCAATAATTATAATTTTTTAATCCATCTTTTCTGTGTTTTTAATTCAAAAATAATTTTGTAAAATCTAAAAATGTATTTAAAAAAAGCTAAAATAAACATTGTTTTAGATCTATAAAAAACTGAATATTCAAGGCTTTTAATCCACTTCATCTAATCCATTTATTTAAAAAAATCTAAATATTATATTCCATATGATGTGCTTGATGTTTATTCTCTCAAACTTGAAAACTGAAACACAGAGGTCTAAAGACCTATGGTTCACATTACTGTTTCAAACAGTTTTCTCCTTTATGAGTATTGATGGTGATAAGCGACCGATCCATTTCTACAACAACAAAAAAAAACTTGTCTTGAACGATCATTGCTGGTCCTCTCATTTTCGTACTGGCTGTACCGAATGTCGGTTATGTATTTATTATTTGTAACCACCGAATTGACTGTGACCTTAGAACACCTTCTAACCTCAGAGACCTGAAGCTGGGAACTGCATCCAATGAACGGTTAGTTATTGATGGCTACAAAGTGTTACACTTTGGCTGCTGATGAGAGCCAATGAGGTGAACAATGTGAGGTGGATACTTTACTTCTTGTTTGTAAACTCCATTGTCCAGTTCAGGAAAAGAGCAATTAAAGTAGAGCTTTTATGTTTAAGTGTTCCACAAGGGTGGCTACTTTGAGTAGTCGCAATTGACCTGCAACCTTTCGATTCATCTTGAAATGTGGATAGAGAGATAGGGGCGAAGAGTATAGGAACAATTAGGCTTTTTTTTGTTGTTGTTTTCTAGGGAAAACATGTATACTTGGACTCAAAATAAAAAGACAAGAAAGTTAGCAATTTGGCTTTTATTGTTCAGATATGTAGCAAATATTTGTAGCGAGTATTGTAATAGATTTATGTTAAAACATCAGTTCATAAAATGTTAAGCCAGAATTTTTAGGTTTGTCTCATGTACTTTTTGGACAAAGAAAATCTCCCTATGGTTTCTTTCTCAAGGATTAATACAAATAAAGTACATTTGTTCATGGTTAACTCATCTCTATAACAGCAAAGTACTGGAAATTTTATGTAAAGAGTTTACGGCTATGCCATTTAACTCCACATTACAATATTACAAGGTCAAAAAATATCTTCCGATTAATTGCTTACACACCCTGTTTTAAATATGCTTTAGTTTCAAATCATGTGCTCAGTCCAAAAAAAATACATTCTTTTGGTTTTGTTGTGATACTACTAGTTATGAGATGTTTACAGAAAATTTGTAGTAATGCATAAAAAAATAATTTTGAGACTAAAAGAAGTAAAAGTTAGTACATATCAGGTTTTGGGAATACATTTACAGATCTGGAATCTAAAACCTGGACTAGTACAATGATAGTCCATATGCTTATGATTATGATTTCAAATACTGTTTGGAGAACAGATTACATTCATTGCAATTTAAGACCAAAGTTTTTCCTTTCAATTTGTTTTAAAGTTGATGCTGCAGTTCTTATTTTCTGGAAACATGGAAAAATAAGCAATTTACTGGAGAAAACCTAGATGAAATTCTGGTATGAGCTTGGTCTCTTGATATATATGTACTCATAAATCAATCTTGTATTGCCTTATTCTGCCAGTTAAATTGGGCTATAAATGATCATCAATTGCTGATTAATTTATACGTTATTTTTGAGAGTTTTACTTTTTATTTGTTATTATAATGGAGTGCAGGGATGCAAGTGATGCAAGTCCATTTGAGCCTTGAAGTGCATATTACACGTACTCCGTTCTCGGCCCGGTCTGCAATCCCTGAGACGCACAGGAGGCGAGCAGCACAGCCCCGGCCAGCAGGTGCAGCACTCCCGCTGTCCAGCCGCAGAAGAGGGCGTCCCCGAACTCCCAGCGCGGCGCCACCTCCGGCACGGACTCGTCGAAGTAGCGCAGGGCGGCGGCGTGGGCCACGTACGATACCGGGATGAGCACCAGGAGACCACCGAAGATGCTCAGCGCCCCGGCGCTCATTTTCAACGCTCTCTTGGCTCGACCTCCCACGCGCAGGTTGACGCCGTGGGAACCCGGGATGGCGAACGCCAGCACCAGCACCCCGGCGCAGAGGGCCGCGCACAGTAGGACGCGCGCCAGCTTGATGTCACGCGGCAGGGCCAGTGGGCTGTCGTGGCGCTGGCACAAGAGGGCGCCTTGCACATCTTGTACCACGCACGTCTCCCACAAGCCCAGCTCGTAGCTCTCCGAGGGCAGCAGCTCCGTGGACAGGGTGAGCCATGCCGACCTGAGCGTGGCAGCCAGCGTGAAGATCCACGCGCACGCGGACAGCCCCACCCCAAGCAGCTCCAGGAGGGTCCTCGGCTCCATGACTGGGCAGCTTCTGGTCGTGCCCGCTTGTGCTGGGAGTCGCCAATCTCGCCCCCCACTTCAAACACAACATAACACACGCCCCAGCCGCCCACTGAACAAAACCCACGTCCTCTTGTTCATCCCTCAACAGCACATTTCACCTGTTAAAACAAAAAACAAAAAACGGAAAGCACTTTGAATGGATGCTGGTGTGGCATGTTAAAAGGGAAAGGCTCCAGCACCCTCCACGACCGTAGTGGGGATAAAGTGTTCAGAAAATAAATAAATGCATGAATTTGAATGGAACTGATAGCTTTATTATTGTTAGACATTCATTCATTTGTTTGTTTTCTGAATTCCTTTATCCTCACAAGGGTCGCGGGGCGTGCTGGAGCCTATCCCAACTGACTTTCAGGGGAACACCCTGAATCGGTGGCCAGCCAATCACAGGGCACGAATAGATAGTCAAACATGACATTTAGCAAATGCGGGGTGGATAAAGTTATCTCGTCTAATGTAATTCACGCTCACACTCGTATCTAGGGGCAATTTAGAGTGTCCAACCAGCCTACCATGCATATCATTGGAATTTGGGAGGAAATCAGAGTACCCGGAGGAAACCCACACATTTTAATGTTCATTAAAAAAATAAAAACGTGAGTAACTTCCTTTGTCTTTTTAAGATCATTAGAATCGAGTATATATTGCCTATTTGCTATCCATCACTTTTTCTGTTTCTCACGAAACCTACTTTGTCGTGGAACAATATCATTCAAGTCTCTGTGTCGCTCTTGCGACACAAAGGCCACTTTTTATCTACTTATTTATTTCCTTTGTACGTATATGTTTATCTGTTTCGATCAAGGGAATTTGAAAATATGTTCACATGTGAAAGAGAAAAAAAGTTTTTAGGTCATTAGTTTGTATTATTTTTGCATTACAGTGGGAACTCTGACACATTCAAGATGCCGGACGCTTTTACGTATCAGAGCTATGGGACCAATGTGCCCGTCAAGTGCTGTTGCGTCATAATTCCGAGACAACAGCTATGACATCACCAATAAGCGCCCAAGCAAGTAAGCAAAATGTGTTCGTGATATTTCCATCGTCATTTCTGAGTGGATTTTAAAAGAAAATGTCGGTTTACCATGACGAAGTTGAAATCGAAGATTTTGAGTACGATGAAGACACCGAAACGTATTACTTCCCGTGCCCGTGTGGAGACAAATTCGCCATAAGCAAAGTGAGCAACACATGACTTGATATTTGAACTATTAAACGTGCACTGCCTATTTTTTTTAATCATTCGGATCTTTTTACACATTCGGTTAAAATCAATCAAACGTTACGTAACTTGGTGTTTCTGATACTACTTTATTGCAAATGGTGTTATCATTGTTAAATGATGTTATACTTAACAAACATTAATAATGAGCATATTTAATACAATAGCTAGGACTTTATTTAACAAGGTGAGGATAACTTTCAACTAAATGTTTTCAATACATTTGTACTCATACTTAAAACTTAAAAAATTACACCAAAATGCTAGCCATTCTGATCCAATTACGTAACCCAGTATCAATCAGATGACGGCTCTTGGTCTCATCTGTCAACTTCTTTTATATATATGTGTGTGTGTGTGTGTGTGTAATGTGTGTTTATTTGCTGTCTTTTTTTTTGTATCAATAGGAGGAGCTGGAAGATGGCGAGGACGTAGCCACGTGCCCAAGCTGCTCTCTCATTGTTAAAGTCATCTATGACAAGGTGATTGATGGATGGGATGTGCTCCCCAGATGTTCGCATAGTTAGATACTGAAAAAAATGAATAGATGGGGCTTTTAATAGGAATGTTCCTTGTCACTTTGTTATTGAAAAGCTGCCATTGCACTATTTTAATTGTGGGGGGGAATTATGTCTTACAGGAAACTTTCATGTCAGGTGAAATCATCGAGGCCCCGTCGGAGAGCAAATTGGCGCTTGTTCCCACCTGATCGCCACTTTATTTTGTTGTAGTAATTAATATATAATGAATTATATGAGAGAACAATTATTATGGTGAGCTTGAAACTGGCTGTTAACAACCAGAGGAATTTGTGAATCATCAACAACTTTTGTTTTGGTTTCTGTGTTATGTGGTTGCTTGTTTTTACTTGAAAGTTCACTAAAAGAAATGTTTAAATAAGTATTTTATTTGCTTGTCTTAAATAAAAGGATGTCATGGTATCGGTGGCATGGTTCGTTTTTGAACACAGGCTACTGTAATATGTTATTGTTGGAGAATACATTGAAATTTATCATTTTACATGTCCCTTACAGTCATTTTTTAATTGAATGCTTTCATTGTCGTTATACGAGTGTAATGATGAGTATAGTATAACATATATAAACAGTATAATATATACAAGTATCATTTTACACGTAGCGACATTGCCAAGGAGTAAAATAGTGAGGTGAGATGTTGTGCTTTACCATTTGATCAGGTTTAGCCAAATACTTTGTTTCCAATATTCCAAAATAAGTAGAAGTCAAATGAAAGACAATGCTGACAGATGCCTGCAGAGGTTCACACCTTAAAAAAAGATGTTTATTTACACGTTGGTCCTGATGATAATGATGAGACAGACCTCAGCTGGTGACCGAACAAATCAGTTAACGCCTGAGGTACCAAAATTGACCTTCACTTTTGCACTGTTGTTGTTGTTCTTTTCTTTCCAAACAGTGTAAAAGCGTGATGCCCTGTTTTTAGTTGTAGTTTATTTAACATTCCGCAATGAATTGTCTCACAATTTAGTATTTGTGCTTTTTGGTTCACTCTTTGTCCATCTTGGACATTTTTTTGTTTGTTTGTTTTTTCATTAAAAAAAAGTCCATGTGCAATAAGTTTTCTTCCTGCTAGGAGGGGCCTAACAGAAAATAATTGAAAAGCACTGTAGTATAGTAAGGCTTTTTAATTCACAAAACGACATAGTATAGTAAAGCTTTTTGATTCAAAAAATGACATAGTATAGTAAGGCTTTTTCTTCATAAAAACGACATAGTATAGTAAGGGTTTTTGATTCAAAAAAACGACATAGTATAGTAAGGCTTTTTGATTGAAAAATGACATAGTATAGTAAGGCTTTTTACTTCACAAAACGACATAGTATAGTAAAGCTTTTTGATTCAAAAATGACATAGTATAGTAAGGCTTTTTCTTCAAAAAAACGACATAATATAGTAAGGCTTTTTGATTCAAAAAAAATGACACAGTATAGTAAGGCTTTTTCTTCAAAAAAACGACATAGTATAGTAAGGCTTTTTAATTCACAAAACGACATAGTATAGTAAAGCTTTTTGATTCAAAAAATGACATAGTATAGTAAGGCTTTTTCTTCAAAAAAACGACATAGTATAGTAAGGCTTTTTGATTCAAAAATGACATAGTATAGTAAGGCTTTTTAATTCACAAAACGACATAGTATAGTAAAGCTTTTTGATTCAAAAATTGACATTGTAGTAAGGCTTTTTCTTAAAAAAAACGACATAATATAGTAAGGCTTTTTGATTCAAAAAATGACATAGTATAGTAAAGCTTTTTGATTCAAAAAATGACATAGTATAGTAAGGCTTTTTGATTCAAAAAAACGACATAGTATAGTGAGGCTTTTTGATTAAAAAAAACGACATAGTATAGTAAGGCTTTTTGATTCAAAAATGACATAGTATAGTAAGGCTTTTTAATTCACAAAACGACATAGTATAGTAAAGCTTTTTGATTCAAAAAAACGACATAGTATAGTAAGGCTTTTTCTTCAAAAAAACGACATAGTATAGTAAGGCTTTTTGATTCAAAAAAAACGACATTGTATAGTAAAGCTTTTTGATTCAAAAAAATGACATAGTATAGTAAGGCTTTTTGATTTAAAAAAATGACATAGTATAGTAAGGCTTTTTCTTTAAAAAAAAACGACATAGTATAGTAAGGCTTTTTAATTCACAAAACGACATAGTATAGTAAAGCTTTTTGATTCAAAAAATGACATATTATAGTAAGGCTTTTTCTTCAAAAAATGACATAGTATAGTAAGGTTTTTTGATTCGAAAAACGACATAGTATAGTAAGGCTTTTTTGATTCAAAAAATGACATAGTATAGTAAGGCTTTTTAATTCACAAAACGACATAGTATAGTAAAGCTTTTTGATTCAAAAAAATGACATAG